>NW_003852400.1:14289864-14306016 GCF_000181295.1 Otolemur garnettii | reverse complement strand
ATTTGCATTTCTCTGATGATTAAGGATGGTGAGCATTTTTTCATATATCTGTAGGCCGTACGCCGTTCTTTTTTGGAGAAATTTCTCTTCAAGTCCCTTGCCCATCCTGAGATGGGATCACTCGTCTTCTTCTTGCTAATACGTTTAAGTTCTCTAGCTTTTCTAAATCTTTTAATTCTATCTTTGAGTCAAATATTTTCTTTTAAAAGTAAAAATTTGGTATAAGATTCCAGTACATTTACTGGAAAACCCAGTGGGACTCTTGTCTCCAACAGTTGTCTTTTCTTTTTGCCAAATGAATTTTTGTAATAATGCAAGTTTTTGTTTGACTACCAAAATGAAGTATCAGTAATCGTCTTACCTACACACGCTTCACTTCATTCTCTTAAACCAAAGAAGATAACAATGCCAATTATTTTCTCCTGCTGATCATATTGTCTGGATCGTACAGTAGGGGTTAGGAACAATTTTTTTATATCTTCTCAGTTTCATCAATAATATATCAATGGAATTCTATGTCCAGAATAATGTAACCTTAAATCCTGTCTTTGGGATGATCGGGCCTTCACATGAACATTTTTCTGGTACTCACAAAAACTTGACAAAACAGAATATATGTGCAAAAGGAATTATGTTTCAGGCTAGTGTGACTTAGCAAACTATAAAAAGAAGGAAAAAGTGAAAAATATAAAAGCAGTAGTAAAATATACCTCAGGGGATGATACCACCACTGTAATATTTCTTGAACTGTTGGGTAATGTAATTCAGAAAAGCAATTACTAACTGAGAAGGATTTTAAGGGGAAAGAATATAGTATTGCTGCATGCTTTCTAGAACTTTCATTTACTGAGTAATTTTAATCCAGTGCCTTTTTAGTTGTACTGGATGTCATTATTTTAGGTAATAACTTGCTTTGGGGTTATTTATAAGTCATTTGGGTGAACACAGAATAAACTGTGATGTGCTGGGCAGATGAGAATTCCATGTTATACTACCCAGATGACCTGGAAAGGTATTTCTTCTCAACTAGAGCAAAACTTTAATAATTTCCAAATAAGGATACACTTATTACCTAAATAGCTTGATAATTTCTTGAAAATGTTTCCCTTTGAGTTCCCCTATTAAAGTTACTAATATAGCTGTTGAAAACATTTTTTTCACATCAGTGCAAAAGGATACAACTTATAGTAAAGAGAACAAATTGACATGGGGTTCCCTTGCTTGTGCTGTCAGTTTAGACATCAGCATTCCTTTGGAAGGTTGGCACTTACAGAGATGTTGAAATAAAAAAATTCCCTTTAATTTTAGCAGCCTGCAAATGTTTCATGAATAGTTGGTTATGTAACCTGAACTAATTAGATTTATTTCTTTTAAACACCCAGGCCTCATATTTTATTTCTCCTCATGGTTTAAACATGTGGTCTTCGGTCATACTGCATGATCCATTTGTAGATCTTCACTGTGAAAAAATCTTCCAATATGTTAATTTGTGTCTCATCACCTTGACACGTTCATAATTAAATTTGCAGTCAAGTCCCTAGAGACAAAAGAGAACCCAAACGCTTGAAGGTCAGACTTCCGTCTGTAAAATCTCCCATATTTATCTAAGTAGCACAAAACATTTTAAGGCCTATCTATCTACTTAGCAAGATGATTCGGAAATTTTTCAGTGATTACCTTAGGAAGACTCAAGCTATGTTCTTTTGTAATACTATAATCCAATTGTTTAGCATATAAGTTATCTTCCCCCATATTAACTTAAAATCCCACAAGAAATTTTATAATAGTTATTCCAGTTAAATCGTTGGAAAAAATGTGTTGTTTAAAGCCTATTTCTAAAAGTTATAGAATGTATTCTCTGGCATGTATTTTGCTTACAATTTAGCCATACTTTTCTCCAGTTAAGAATCTAAAGGGTTTATAGAGTTAATGGCAAATATTAGAAAAAGCTGAATATTTTAAGGATTTAAGATATGGCAAGTATTTAGCATTTCTGAATCTTGATATATGGTCTAAAGAATTTAGCTATAGTGAAACTTTTCTATAGCTAAATTTGGAAAAAATGCAAGTTTTCATATAAAACCCATGAGCACGTACGGTAGCATTCTATCCACAGACAAAGCTATGTGGGTAATTGAGGAATCATCACAGAGTTTTTAAACTGAACAGTGGACTGGACTTTTTTCAGAACTGAAACAGTTTTATTCTGTTTGCTGCTCAAATTCATTAACCTTTTAAACTCAAATGATATTTGACTATTGATCTTGATTTTTAGATGCAAAAACTTGTTGAGAGGTAGACAAAATTAGTAAATAAGAACTCTTCACTAGGTAAAATAAAAAAGTTTTCTCTAATGAATTGGAAGGTTTATATAGTTTAAGAACTTCTTTAATATTGTTTAAATATTGTGTTGTCTCAACATAGGAGACTGAGCCTGACTGTATTGTAGTTGATGACAATAGACATGGTTTATTAGAAGTACAGTTCTATTTTCTAAAGAATCATCCCATAATTCTAATGTACTAAATACATGACTGATAAGAAAGAATATTTTTAAATCAAAATTAAATAAGCTAATAATGAGTGTGGACTATTCCTTATCTTAGTTCATCTGTCAATCCCAGTCATAAGCCAATACATCCTGACTTCCTGGATTCTGATCTTGACAATGTTCTATGTGATCTTCTTTGGTGTAAAATAATTGAAGTGTGATGTTTTAACCTTTTTCCTCTTTCTCCTCATTTTTCTTCCTCATTTTCTCTTCTATGTTCCACTTGGAATGCAAGACATTCATTGTCCCTAAGTGGGCTATTGCAGATTAAATACCTTTACTTCATATAGATCGATAGAGCAGTCTGCATATTTTTTCTCTACTGAATTACAATGTCTCTTCGGTTTCCAGAAGTGATTTGTGTTTTATTGCAATAAAAGTGACAGTGTTTCAATATATACTGCTTGTCATTTATTTTCGGTATTTCAATAAACTAGTCAGTTAAGAAGCACCTGATCCTTTTCTATTTCCTTCCCATCAGGAATTTGTTTTTATTAAATCTCATGTTTGTAAACTTTGGCCACTGTTTATCACATTAATTCAGATAGAATTCAGAGATGACTTGTATACAATTTAGAAATTCAACTGGTCAAGTCACTAGAGACAAAAGACAGCACAAACTCTGAAGTTTGAAATTGTGTTTTAGAAATTCTCTTTAGAAAGTACTCATTATAATTCAAGGACAACCTTGATTACTAAGGTGTGGATAGAAAATTATAACTTCATTTTCAGTAAGATTCAGTACAAATTTTGCAGTTATTTTTAGTGCAAATTTAAACCTCCAGAGTAAGTTCTTTTTCTTTTTTTTTCTGAAATCATACTAAGGTTTATCTTATCTTAAAATTTTCACATAATAAATATTAGACTAAATTATATACATTTCTATTACTCCCAACACTATAGATTTTATTTTATTTCTTCTTTTAAAACTTTCAGAGTATTAGAGTGTAGAAGACCCCAAGAGCCAGATGACAACCGAGCAAGATGATCTATAGCTGAGGCGTGGACCTCGGGCCATTCCTCCGCGGGAGTTCCTTGTGGAAGAAGAGCCTCGTGCCCTCAGCACAGAGTCATTGTTAATTACTCCCCGCACCTGTGTTGTTCTGGCTCAATAAAAGGCTGGTGCGGAGGTTGCTCGGGGCTACCCGGAAAGTAAGGGCTAGCCCTCCTTCCACAAGCTTGTACTTCTAATCTGCCTCTCACTTGGTTCCTTCCTGTGCTAACCAAGACCAGGGCCATAGGAGCCCAATGGGTCGTGACATTAGGGGATACGCATTTTGTTTACATGCTTTTTTAAATTTTTCACTGACTGGGTCAAAGTTATGCATGTAAGTGTGCCCTTCACCCAGATAGTGAGCACTGTACTCGTCCTTCCTCACACCAGCATGAATATTATTGAGATTTACTTCTCTATGTGCACTTTGATTGATTAGCTCCAGTTTGGTACTGAGTACATGTATTTGTTTCTCCATTCTCGTGATGTTTCACTTAGAAGAATGGTTTCCAGTTCCCTCCAGGTTTTCCCAAAAGATACTAGATTGCCACTTTTTTATGGCAGAGTAGTACTCCATAGTATTCATATTCCACATTTTATTAATCTATTCATGTATTGGTGGGAACTTATATTGTTTCCAGGTCTTTATGATTGTGAATTATGCTTCTATAAACATTTGACTACAGGTGTCCTTTTTATAAAATGACCTTTTTTGTTTTTGATATATACCCAACAATGATATTGCTGGATCGAATGATAGGTCAACTATAAGTTCTTTGAGGTATCTACATACAGTATTCCATACAGGTTGCATTAGTTTGTAGTCCCATTAACAATATATAAGGAGATCCTTTCTCTTCACATCCACTCCAGTTTCTGTTGTTTGGGGACTTTTTAATGGGAGACATTCTCATTGGAGTTAGGTGATATCTCAATGTCATTTTGGTTTGTATTCCCTGATGATTAGAGACATTGAAAATTTCTTCATGAGTCTCTTTGCCATTAGTATATCTTCATTTGAAAAGTTTCTGTTTATGTCTTTTGCCCACTTTCTAATGGTTTAGTTGTTTCTTACTGATTTGTTGGAGTTCTTTGTATGATTACTGGTCCTTTATCAGATGCATAGTATGTGAATATTTTCTCCTGTTCTATGGGTTGTTCTCTTTGCTCTTTTGTTGTGTACTTGGCTCCGCACAAGCTTTTTAATTAGATTAAGTTCCCATTTATTTTTGTTGTTGCTGTGATTGCTTTTGGTGTCTTTGTCATGAATTCTTTGCCCAGGCCAATATCTTTAAGAGTTTTTCCAATGTTTCTTCCTGGATTCTCAGTTTCCTGCCTTAAGTTTGAATCTTTTATCCATTGTGAGTTAATTTTTGTGAGTGTTGAGAGATGCGGATCCTGTTTCAGTCTTTTAATTATGGCCAACCAGTTTTCTCAACACCATTTACTGAACAGGGATTCTTTTCCCCAGTGCATATTTTTATCTGTTTTACAAAATTCAGATGGAGATATGAGGATGTGCTTCATATGGAACCACAAAAGACTCCAAATGGCCAAGGCAACCTTATATAATAAGAACAGAATAGGAGGAATCACTTTACCAGATTTCAAGCCTTATTACAAGGCCATAATAACCAAAGCAGCATGATACAGGCATAATATCAGAGGCATATACCCATGGATTAGAACAGAGAACCCAGAGATGAAATCATCTTCATATTCCTATCTGATTTTTCACAAAACAGATAAAAATAGTATAGATTTTAAAGATATCAAAGAATATTGAAAGAGGGATTCATAGGAAGCAATATTTATTTTAAGTTGTAAATACATATATGTACAAGTACCTCTCATCCACACACATATTTACACATGTATTCCTAATCAATTAGGGGCAAGCCAGGAAATGAACTCAAGACTTCAAACTGGTTTCCCTATTTATATGATTATGTTCTGAGCTATGATCATAATTCTGGGCTCTATTCCATTTTCTTAATCCCTAAAGAGAATTGGAGAGTAGGAAAAGAGTGATTGCCATAGATTTTCATTTTGTTTTTAATTTTAAGCTGCAAGTTCACATTTTCCTTTGAGTATCTTCTATCACTGAGTTTTGCTTGGGAAATTTGAAATGATAGATCTGCTTTTCTAAAATGCAATGTACTAAAACAAACATAGAGACAAATTATAGAGACTTGATAATGAGAGATGAATAAATTATTTCCTTTTAAGCAAATTCACTTGAGAATAAAAGTTTAAGATTAATGTATGATAATATTCAAATCACATCAGGTTCCTAATACAGTGACAAAGTATCAATATAAAACGAACATAATCAAAAATATAAAATTTAGAATGTCAAGTTGTTTCACAGATACTGAAAACCATCAGTTTGTCAGTATAGTTTTTGCATAAAAGAGGGAGGATTAAAGAACTTAATCATCTGTAAAATTGCCTTAAGACCTACATAGTATCATTTTTGTATATTTTAGAAAGAATTTTAAGCAATGAACAATGTAAGGTAAAAGGTGCTTTACAGAGTCAATTTTATTCTAATTCATATCATTCACTACTACAAGTGTAGAAGTCTTCATAATTTCTTGGTAAAATAAAGTTAAGAAGCAATGTTTATTTTTTGAATTAGAAAAAAATTAATCATGCTTTAAGATCAAGCAGAAACTTCATATCCAAAATGAAAGATGCTATTTCTTTACTACATACACTATTCTAAATTACTCTGAAAGTTGGTTATGAAAAAAAAGAAAACAAGCAAAAATATTTCTCCATTTTATTAGTTCAGTGTTCTTGTGACAAATGTAAACTTTCACTCATTTACGATGGGAGAGACTAGGTAAAATTCAGGTGTAGTGTGTCAATAGTTCATCTTCAAAGGAAAAATTACAGCCCCAAATAATTATCTGACATGCTGTTCTAGGCAAGCAGATGGCTTTGAGAGCTCCCCTAAGCTTGTAACCCGATAGCAAGCCAATGTATAGTGTAGTTTAAACAGAAATAACCATAATTGGTTTTCATTACCCCAAAAGCAACCATGACCAAATAGAAATTTTCAGTATTAGTGGGTTCATGTAATCAGTGGGCAATGGACTAAAAAAAATTTCACAGAAGATTAAATTGCCATTTCCTATCCATGAGCATTAAATGAAATAATCTATATTTTGGAGTTTTGCACGGAGCTTAGTTCCTAGTAAGGAATCAGTGTATATACTGCTAATGAAAGTTGGCCATACATTCATTGATGTTTTCCATCAAAAAATGGGACATTGTTTTCTTCCCTTGAATTTGGACTCGCCTGCCTGCCACTTTTCTGACCAATAGATTATGATAGAAGTTATATTATGTACTTTCATTCCAGGTTTTTCAAGTAATAAGCAGCTTCTTCTTTAATCTCTTGGAGCTCTTAACTACCAAAAGAGATGTCCAAGAACCTTCTGGAGTTAGTAGTCAGATGGAGATGCACTGAAGGACAAGAGATGTGAATGAAAAGGGACATATTTTTCATTTGAATTGAGTTGCCAGATAACTCCAACCCCAGCTTGTATCTTGCAGTGGCATTAGAGATCTCCATGTCAGAAACCTTTGAGCCAAGTTAATCCACAGGATCATGAGAAATAATCAATTTTTTGTATAATCCATTACATTTATTATGGTAGTAGATATGACACAGCAATAGGTAATCACAATAATGTTATTGTGGGCAGAATAATGAGAAAATTAATTTAAAGATAACTAATTCAGGCTCGGCGCCTATAGCTCAACCGGCTAAGGCGCCAGCCACGTACACCTAAGGTGGCGGGTTCGAATCCCCAGCCTGGACCCGCCAAACAACAATGACGGCTGCAACCAAAAAATAGCCGGGCGTTGTGGCGGGCGCCTGTGGTCCCAGCTACTTGGGAGGCGGAGGCAGGAGACTCGCTTGAGCCCAGGAGTTGGAGGTTGGTGTGAGCGTGATGCCACGACACTCTACCCAGGGGGATAGCTTGAGGCTCCGTTCAAAAAAAAAAAAAAAGATAACTAATTCATAAACACAAATACTCATATGTATAAATATAAAACATCTATGTACTTCTAGGGATTTATCAGTGAATAAATATGATAAAATCACACCTTCATGAAGGTTAGAGTCTAGTTAGGGCAGAACAATAGTAAATGTCTCTAGCATAGAGTGTTATGAGGAAGAAAGACTGGTGTTTGACCATACATTAGAGTTTATTTCTTCTTATACTAAGACTTAAGTAGTATATGATAGATGAAAAATAAATTCATGAAGGCTAAAAGTGGTTCAGTTATAGAATAAAGGAAAAAATGAATGAAAATGAAAATGTATTTCATGTTGCTAATCTATGGAAAAGATATTTCAATTTTGTGTTTTCATTCATATTTACTTACCAAGTAATAATTATTATTATTAACAGTATTTGCAGCAACAAGTGTGTTCAGTACTCTTAAAGTAATACAAAATCACAATTTTAATAGTTGGAATCATAGTTTCTCTTAGTGAAGGAACTGAATATGCTCTACTAGCTTAATAAAGGTGGTAAAGGTGGTAGGTAAGCTTCTTTTTTTTTTTTTTGGCTGGGGCTGAGTTTGAACCCACCACCTCCGGCATATGGGACCAGAGCCTCTACCCTTTTGAGCCACAAGTGCCCAGTAGGTAAGCTTCGGAAGAAGCTGATTGAAAAAAACTGTAGGAAAGATACTTCAACACCAGGACATGAACAGCAATTCAGTGATGAGATTGACAAAGGAGAATAATGAAAAGGGATATATAGGAAAAAACAATGGGGTTAGAGGCTGAACCTTGAGAATGATGTTCGATTAAAAACAGCCAGAGATTATTGCACCAGATATTTGCACCAGATTATTCATTGTAGCTCAATTCATAATAGCCAAGTCATGGAAGAAGACCAAGTGCCCATCAACCCATGAATGGATTAGTAAATTGTGGTATATGTATACCATGGAATACTATGCAGCCTTTAAAAAGATGGAGACTTTACTTCTTTTATGTTTACATGGATGGACCTGGAACATATATTCTCCTAAGTAAAGTATCTCAAGAATGAAAGAAAAAGTATCTAATTTACTCAGTACTTCTATGAAACCAATTTATATTTACTCACACTTTCTTATGAAAGATAAATCACAACTGTAGCCCAGGATAAGGGAGAGAAATGGAGTGGGGGTGGGGGAGGTTTGATAGAGGGAGGGCAAACCGTGGGACCACATCTATGGAGCATATTGCACGGGTACAAGTCAATATATCAAATATAGAACCTAAATGTCTTAACACAATAATTCAGAAATGAGGCAAAAGCTATATTAATTAGTTTGATGTAAGCACTCCAAATTTTGTTTAAAAATCAACACATTGAGCCAGACATTGTGGCGGGTGCCTGTAGTCCCAGCTACTGGGAGGCTGAGTCAAGAAAATCGCCTAAGCCCAGGAGTTGGATGTTACTGTGAGCTGTGTGACGCCACGGCACTCTACCAAGGTGATAAAGTGAGACTCTGTCACTACAAAAAAAAAATCAACACATTGTACCCCACATATGCATAAATATGTTCATGATCTATGTGTATATGACTTAATGAAAAAAAATAAAATAAAAACAGAGGAAAGAGTAGGAAGAGGAAAATTAGTCAGGGATCTCCAGGGAAACAGAACCAATAGGCTTTTACATAGACACATTTAAAAAGAGATCTATTATGAGGAATTGGTTTACACATTTATGAATGCTGAGGAGTTCCATGATTTGTCTTTTGCAAGTTGCAGACCCAGGAAAGTCAATGATATTATTCAATCTGAGTGTGAGGGGCCAGAGAACCAGGAGAGCCAACAGTGTAAATACCAGTGTGAGTGTAGGAGAAGATGAGATGAGACATTACAGTTCAAGTAGAGAGGCAGAGAAGAAGGGGCAAATTCCTTCTGCCTCTAGCTTTTGTGCTCTGGAGGCCCTCAGTGGACCAGATGGTGCCCACCACACTGGGGAGGCCAGTTCACTTTACTGAGTCTGATTCAAATGCTAATGTCATCCACAAACACTCTCACAGGCACATCTAGAAATAATGTGTAGTTAGATATGTGGGCATCCATGCCTGATCCAATCAAGCTGACATAAACTTAACTATCACACAGGGGTATCTATTATTCAATGTTAAGGTCTTGCATTTCTACTTTTGGTATACGTTAAAGGTAAGAATTTAGATCAGTATGGAATAGAAAGAAACTAATAGTAGAAGCTGATGAGATGCAAGGAAATCTAAGATACATGGGGCATACACTAGGAGCCAGACATAATGATGCAAGCTTTGGGGAATTTATGAAATTTTATAGAGGGCAATGGATTTCACATAAAACATGAGGGAGAAGATTAAGGTAATTTTATCTAAATAACTGAAGGAGGATGTCATTAACTGCTATCTGTGGTATATCATATACTAGGGACATATCCCACAGCGAATGCATTAAAAATAATCCTTGAGGGGAAAGTTTAGAGGCAGGTGTTGGGTGGTGGCTGGAAATGAATAATTCCTGATTACCAATTAGTCTCTAAGCCTGGTGCTATATGCTTTGCATATTTTTTTAACAACTGGAACTTAGCACTTTGTATATTAGCTGTAATACTTTCCTTATGATTGTCACCTACGGGAGTCAAAGAGAGAAACTAGTGACATAGTAAGGAATAAAAAATGGATTATTTGCCCTCTCGGTGTTTCTGTTCTCTACGACATCTCATTCTTTGTTCATGAGTATATGAGTAAGTGACTACAATTCCAAGATTGAAGCCATTCGATATAGACTTTCACTTAATTCTAGGAAAATTTTTCTCAGATACAATATTTTGTCACACAACAGATAGTGATATTATTGGTATTTTTAAATGACAAATTCTATGAGGATTCTAAATAAATGGGATTTGCTGCCTGGCTGGACATCCTTTTTTTCTCCTTTTTGAGTCCTTTTTAATGCACTCCTGGGAAGCTTTACAAAGACTGCCTAGAGCAAAATAGCACCGTGTATATAATTCATCATTAGTCTTATTTTTCTTCAAAATCCTCATATCTTCTCAGGAATATTCTTTCTTGTCTTTCTACCACATCAGGTGTCAATGCCACAACGTCAGGTTTTATCAAAGCCTTCCCTAAGGGGGACAGATTCAGGTCTGACCCTGGAATTCCAGGCCTCGTGCGGTGCTCCTGGATACTGTGGATAATCAGGGGACTTCATTGTACATTAAACCCAAATTCGAATCAGCAAAAAAGGAAATAAGTAGAAGTTAAAGTCTAAGCAGTAGCATAATAAAAGTAGAATATTCATAAGAAAGCATATGCAACCAAAATGTTGAAATAGAAGTTAGTCCTTTTACTGTTTATCTTTCACTTATTTTCACTGTAAATCCTTGAAGTATTCTCAGAAAGACTTCTTTGACACAGTATAAAAATGAGCAATAGACAGCATTATAGGCAATGGAGTGTTTCCCGGAGCATCTGGCACAGGCATCTGTTGGAGATGGGACACCCGCTCATTGTTATTTTCCTATGTGGAAGGTCTAATTAAGTAGCAGACAACCCTAGAAGCTCTAGAGTGTCATTTAAATCCATATCCAAAGGTTTATATGCACTCACAAACCTCTTAGATCAGTAGTATTGAAGTGTGAATCTCAGCAAAACTGGTTTAAACTTTCATGCCTGGAATATGCAGAAGTGGAAAGGACTTTTATGAGACAGTGTGGCTAGCTCCAAGGCATGATAGAAGATGACTAAGCTAGAAGAAACTTCATAAGTTAGCCTCTCAGCTAAGGCTATTTAAATACATTTAAACTAGCTCACCGAGTTGTTTACATTTTTGTAAATAATCCCCCAGCGAGTGAGATTTTGTATTAATATCTGACAATGTTTTGAATCAGGGAGTTTTGTCTATTCAGTAAATACTCTCCCTATCTTTCATCCAACCCCTCTTCTTCTTTTTATTCTTTCCTCCTTCCCTCCCTCTCTCCATTCTTCCCCCTCCCTTCCCTTCCTTCTTTCCTTCCTTCCTTCCTTCCACCGTCCCTTCTTCCCTCTCTTCCTCCTTTCTTTCCTCCCTTGTTTCCTTCCTTCCTTCCTCCTTCTTCCCTTCCTCCCTTCTTTCTTCTCTTCCTTCCTCCCTTCCTTCCTCCCTTCCTTCCTCCCTCTCTCCTTCTATTTACTAAATACAATAAGTCTGAATTGCCGTAGTAGTCAAATATGTATTTTATTCAACATATATAATTACCTTAATAGTCCTGCTAGTTCATCTCTATTCTAAGCAATTTGTTTTCAGAGGTTTTTTTTTTTCTCTCCTAAGTTGATTTTACAAATTTCTATTTGCTCTTTTTATAGGGAATCCATCTAATTTTCCTCATCTTGTTTACAAGACACAAGACATAGTAAACCATGCCATGTACAGTCACCTGAATAAATGGCCATATGTACCTTTGGGGAAGGACCTCAGAAGCATTATCATCTCTATTTCCTAGGGTTTTGTGAGACCTTCTCCTTGAGAGGAAGAAAAGTGTTCCAGATATAAAAGAATACCAGTCAAGAAAGGGTTTCAGGTCTAAAAAATGACTTAGACCTGGAAACAGGATAAAAATCTTAAGACTTCTTATTGGAGTTATTACTATCAGTCTCAAGTTGTCCTTTCTTGTATAGCTGAGTAGTACTCTTTGATGTCCATCTGTTTTTCCCCAAGATTATTGTAGTTCTGTCAAGCTGCTTGATAAATTTCTATATGTCAGTGATACAGGATTCCACCACTCATGGCTGGACAGGGACTCCCCCACACCCCCATTCTCTAGGCCCAGGTGAGCTCAGAAATCAGACCCCCATTTCCAGGTACAAACAGACTGCCTTTTTCAGGACCCACCCTCTGGGCTCTGCTAAGATCATGAGCAAAGCAGCCCGAGATGGTTTTTTGGGTGGTTCTACCTTGAGTAGGAGCACACACCCTAATCCCTTCTCAGAAACAAAAACTGTAAAGAACCTGATAACCTTGCCCTGGTGGAGGAGGAACTACATTCATTCATTTGTTAATGCACTCACTAACTTTGAAAAGACGCTTTTCCATCTACCAACTCCTGGCCACGTGTAATTCTCTAGATCTAATACTCCTAGATAAAGACCCCAGGTAGAGATGCCTCAGTTCAGTTCTTTCCCCCTTCCAGAAGCTCTGGTCTTTTTTACTTCTTCTGTATTCCTTTCTAACTTCTAATAAAAATCCTAACTTACCACTGATCTGTGGTCCGTGGGTTCATTCTTCAAATCCCCAAGACCAAGGAATTACTGAAGAGTGAAATTCCGGTATCATCAGGGTTTGGGGGCTGTAACTGCACCTAGCTTCTATTGTTATGGTGTCTTTCCATCCCCATCAGGTTCAGGAGGCCAACCAAGTTCTATAAAGGTTTCTCCTAACCTCAGATCTTGTCTACAGAGAACAACAACCAGTTTACTGTTTAAATTTGTTTGCTTCCCTTCAGCAACATTCCCTGAGGCTCTGTGCCTTCCTGCAGAGCAAAATCGTCTGGTAGGTGATGCTGAACATGCTGTAGCATATCTACTCAAGAACGCCCGGGACCTCGCTTTATATTTTTGTTGTCCAGCATCTGTTATGGCAATTCAACACCACTTCACATGGGCCTTCTCTTTCCTTTTTTCCTAAGGGCTTTGCTTGTTAATCCTGTATCTCAGGATCCTGTCTTCACATCTGTACGTTCTTCCTTACTTAACTTTTTGTTAGGGACCTCTTGGATAAGTGCTCACAGAATCTATTCTCATGCACATTCCGCCACCTCCTATGGATACAATAGGACTGAAGATCCTTTGGGATATAAGACTTTCCCTCCTCTGGAGGCCAGTCTGTTCCCAGCTAGTCATGACTTAATCCTAGCTATATGCCTAGTGGTCAGTAAGGGAGATGGAGAAGATCCTGCGGAGTAAATCTGTCTCTTTGAGAGGAAGAGGCCTTTGAATTATTATTTTATTTATTTATTTTTTATTTTGGAGACAGAGCCTCAAGCTGTCCCCTGGGTAGTGCTGTGACATCACAGCTCACAGCAACCTCCAACTCCTGGGCTCAAGAGAGTCTCTTGCCTCAGTCCCCCCAAGTAGCTGGGACCACAGGCACCCGCACAATGCTTGGCTATTTTTTGGTTGCATCCGTCATTGTTGTTTGGCGGGCCCGGGCTGGATTCAAACACGCCACCTTAGGTGTATGTGGCTGGCGCCCTAGCCACTTGAGCCACAGGTGCCGAGCCAGGCCTTTGAATTATTCTCCAGCATGGAGGAGTATTAGCTTTTAGTAGAGGTTGGCTACTTCTACAGGCTCACAAAATTCAGAGAAGTATTTCTATCCCATGTGTTAGGCTCCCAGGTTTTCCCAATCAGGACTCTTACCATAAATTAAATGGCTTACCTGGCTTGCTTATTTAACCTTTTGAAGCTCAGACAACTCAAACTATTATATCCTTGGGTTGGCTTTCTGCCCAGGTTATAATAGTTTTTCTGCACTTCTGATGTAGAGGACGAGAGCCTTCCTAGACAAGAGAGGCTCTCTGTCTTTCACACTTAGTTTTAAAATGCTTGAAAACTATCTTCAGCATTTATCTTTTTCAACATCACCATTGAAGATTAGTAATAACTACCCAATCCTATTGCATTTGTAATTATTTCCTCAAATGCCTGATGAATTGTACTAGCTAATGTATTCCCTTGACAAGTACCCTAACCCAAGTAGTGACCAGTAAAAGTTTTAACAGTTAGAATACCAGGATGTTTGTGTTTCTCCAGTGATATGGAGTATTGCGGGGGTTGGGGGAGCAGTGATACATCCAGCTTCAGAATACTAAATCCTTGTTTACGTTTTGTGCCATCTCTAGATCTGGACATCAAAGAACTTACATATTTTAAAAAGATATCTTCTTGAAAGGGGTATTTTGTAGAAACTCAATTATTTTACAAAACATAGGTCTCTGCATATTATTCATTCCCATCCACTTTAATAAATGATCTGCCTGGAAATTCTGAGGTAGGCATAAGGGAATCTACATGTCAGCCAAGACCAAGTCCTTCATAGGACCTGTGTCCCCTGCTAATGTTCCAAGGGGAAAGTATATTTAAGGGAGAATTTTATTCCTCCATTTGCCTGCCTCAAAGGCAATGATCAGAAATGCAATCACTTTATGATTTAAAATTTAGACATTATTGAGAAAGCTCTGAATAAGAAAAGCCAGTAGAGACATTCCATGTCCCACTTGAAATTTAAGAAAAACATTTTGATAGTATATTAGATGTTTTGGGTGAGCTGCAACCTTCAAACAGCAGGTGATATTTACTACAGCTTACAGAAGGCCTTTAAAATGGGTTCTGGAGTTATATTTTCTTAATCTTGCATGTGGATAATTGAATTGCAGTTTGCTACTGAGACAGCACTAGTTGGTTTCATGTGTACTATTTTAACATTTTAAAGGAATCTTGGGTTTCTTTAGCCATTGAAGAAGGGGTTACTAAAGGCAGAAAGTTTCCAGAAAGTGTATTTTTAGACCAACAAATTATTATAACTTCTGTAATTGAAATCAAACCTATTAAAATTTTTAATGATCCTTAACTTTTTTTCTATTACTTCTCTAGAGTCTTGATAAGATGGTCAAGAGCATTCTTTCTTTAATAGTAATAATACAATAATAATTATTAAATGCCCTAAACATTATTTAGAATATTATATGCATTATCCCATTTAACCGTATTTTAAATTAGAGTAGGGGGTGGGGAAACTTTTCATGTTGGAAGGCTACATTAATTTAGCTCTAATCAAATAAGGCTGCATTCAATAAACTTCAATTAGAATCACTTAAATCACTTAAAAATTTACATTATTTTGCAAAAATCTAATGATTATGTACTTAATAATTTCAAATTATTCAAAAAAATTTCAAAAAATAAAAACTATTAACTAATAGTCTGCTTTTTGTTGGAGGTTAATTAACAATTTAATGACTTTGGTGTCTCTGCTGTTTGTTGGAAATTGTTGGAAAACTTGGTTGCAGCCTGGAAGGCTGCAGTTTCAGTTGCTCTCTAGATGAGTATTTATTTGTATCTTGATTTGGGTTAGGGTAGGAGAATGAAGATTAATAAAAATAAGTGGCTGAAAATCAAGAAAGCATTTTTCAGTCATGTTGACAAAGGCGTGGGTATTCTACTACACTTTTTCATATTTCAATTAGACCTTTTCTTAGCATCAAACAGTGACTTTAAAATGTCATTTGCTGAGTGCTCAATCAGTTCCCTCTATAGTTCTTTAGATGCCTTGGTGATATCAGTTAGGTCAGGCTGAAATGCTAATGTGTGATGTCATAATTCTCAGTCAGTGAACTTTTCATTGTATTCTCCAATTGACAGTTCTGTAACTCCTGTGTATTTTTCAAATAATATGTATATATCATCTCGCTCATCAGTGACCTCTGCAAACTAGGGAAAATGTTCATTCAATATTTCCCTTTGAAGAAGGTTTTTGAAAAACAACTTTTTCTTTTCTTTTTTTTTTTTTTTTGAGACAGAGCCTCAAGCTATCCCC
>NW_003852400.1:14264100-14289806 GCF_000181295.1 Otolemur garnettii | reverse complement strand
TCCGCCTCCCAAGTAGCTGGGACCACAGGCGCCCACCCCAGCGCCCGGCTATTTTTTGGTTGCAGCCGTCATTGTTGTTTGGCGGGTCCGGGCTGGAGATTTGAACCTGCCACCTTAGGTGTACGTGGCTGGCGCCTTAGCCGGTTGAGCTAGAGGCACCGAGCCAGAAAAACAGCTTTTTAAAAGACTCCTAGAATTTTTTTCACATACCATATCTAGACTTTGTTTTACCTTACAACAAAATATTCAAATCATTTTGATTTTAATGATATCACACAGAAATACTGCATTCCTATAGAAATCTTTCAATAATTCACGTTGCTATTCTTCACAAAATTTAACCATCTCTTCTTGCAGAGATAAAATTTGGGCTATACCTGTTAATATCCTCTTCTTTAATGGATAAAGAGAGCCAATGGCACTTTAGAAAGATCTAGCAAATCCCAGTGAATACCTCATCATTCAACTTCAGCATGTTGGGAAATTGATGATGATATGTTGCATTTGTACAAATACAGTTAACAGTACTTACAACTTGCAAATTGTCACTTAAAATAGTAGCTGTAGCACCTGGATTTTGCTGATGCAAGATACAATGAAAAGAAATGAGAGCATCTGGATCTGTCAACACTATCTGTGCAATAAACCCTTCATGTTTTCCTGTCATGAAAGGTGCACTGTCTGCACATACACTTGGTGAATTTACCAAATTCAGTTTCACTGCATGATATTTATCTTGAAAGTTATTGAAGATACCTATTCTCCTTGTTGTTTGAGTAACTCTTTGTAGCAAAGAAAATATTCTGTTATGAACCAAATGAAGTACAAACCATGCACTGAGTCAAGAATATCAGCTGATTCATCCAAACTGATTGAATAATATATATTTTCCTTTTGAAGTATTACCTGAAGTTGTTTTGTTAGGTCAGAGGCTAATTCATGCTGCCAATCAGTTAGGGTTCTCCTTAAACGAGGCAGTACTTTGTACTTTGAAACGTTATTGGGGGTCTAAGCGTCCTACAACAACAATGTGTTCTTACCCCATTTCTGCATCGCTGAATAGCTTCCCTCTTTTCCTGAATTTATAAGTTACTTTATAAATTGCCTTAATGACATTATTTCTACTTCTTCTTGCTTGAATGAATTGTCCTTCCTTTTGTTTTTCATCTTTTAGTTTCTGCAATATGAAATGTTCTCCCTCTCCCTCTAATTTAAAATGTTTGTAGTCCTGATGAGTGGCATAATGTTGATGAGCCCTGAACTTACACATTAGTTGATGTCCCACCAATCACCCTCCCACCTCCCCTCCACTTTCTCCTCTCCTCTCTCCCTGCAATATTGATACTGCAGTATCACAGAGCAAGCATATCATCTCATCTTTAGCAGAAATAAGGTAATATTGCAATTTCCAGTCCTCATTAAACATGCTTTCTTCCTTTAATGTTCTCTTGGTTGTCTTTGACAGGATAGGATGTTAAGCAGAAGAATTAAAATATACTGTCAAGCTATTTACAAATTCCACTCCAAACAGAAACACAGTATACCCTTGTCAAAGGATCATAATAGAGTGGCACATTCAACCTCCATCAACTCTCACCAACCAGCCTTGTCCTGGGTGGCACAAGTCATTCAGGGGAAGTTAGAATTAAATCATGAGTGTAGCAGCTATCAATTTAACCCTTGTTAAATCTAGGGCTAAATTGACCTCCTGATCAATCTAGGAGGATTATTTCATTGAAAATTATTTCATTCTTTGGTATTTTAAATATGTTCATTTAAAAAATAAAAATATAAAAGAACACAATTATGTTAATTATGTTCATAATTGTGTTAATTAATTGCACTTAATCCAAAATAAAAGGATTTGTTCTGTAAAATTTGGATTCCATCAAAGGCCACACTTAAGGACCTAGAAGGCCACATGTGGACTTTCACCTGCAGGTTTCCCCCTGCACTAGAAAAAAATTGAGGCTTAGATAATTTCAGTACTGACCATGATTGTTCAGTTGGGAGAGGTGGTGCCAGATGGTGAATTGAGGTCAATCTGACTGTAAATCCAGTGCTTTTAAACTGTTAAGCTAAAACATTTCACCGAACACTATTTCCTCTTTAAATTCTTAGTTCCTAATAGTATGTGACACTTAGGGAAAACTCAATGTATGAAATAAATGTTCATTGATTTAAAGGAAATTGTATTTCTGAGGAATTGCCATTAAATATAATTATATGTAAAGAATTACTTGGATACACTGAATGCATTTTAAAGATCTCGTCAATAAACTGAACGTATTAAATAACATAATTTGACAAGTTTTGACAAGTGTGTAGTCCCATGGAACTCTGCCCACAATCAGGAAGAGATACCTCCATCACCAACTCCCTCCCTCTCCATTTCCAGGCAACTAATAATCTGCTCTCTATCACTATTGATTGGTAAGCATCTCTAGAACTCTACATAAATTGTAACATAACATGTATTTTTTCCTATTTTCTTTTACTCAGTATGATAATTTGGAGATGCATCCACACTGCTGCATGCATTGAGTTCATTGGTTTTTATTGCTGAGTTCTCTAAGTAGTAATCCATTGTATGGATATGACATAGTTTATCAATTTACCTGTTTACCAGATATGCATTTGTTTCTAGTGTTGGCTATAATGAATTTAGCTGGTATGAACATCAGCGTACCCATGTGGTTACTGAGATATGTAGTTTCTTATTTTCCTGGATCTCTCCCTGAGACTGAAATGCCTAGATTGTGTGATACAACGCATGTTGAACCTTTAAAGAATCTGCCAGATTGTTTTTTAAAATGGTTATACCATTTTCATTCCCATCAAGTATATTGAAACCTCCAGTTTCTCTACGCCCTCAAAAACAGTGTGTTCAGACTTTTAATTTTAGATATACTAATGGTGATGTAATACTATTTTACTGTGGTTTTAATTTACATTTCCTAATAAATGTTGTGGTGTATCTTTTCTTAATTTCAGATTAACATGAGGGTATGAATGTTAAGGTTATGTTGTTTTCATTTCTCAGGTAAAATTCAAGTTGTGGTTCAGCCCTTCAGCATGTTGAACACCCTCACTCTGTGCACAGTAGTGAGATCCCACCCATCATCCTCCCTTCCCCACCCTTGCTCCTCTCCCCTCCCCCTTGGTAGACTAGACTTCTGTTTTTCTTTAATTATGTGGAGTATATTTTCAGATACTTATTTGCCATGCATTTTTTTCCTTAGTGCAGTTCACAATTAAATTTTTGTCCATTAAAAAGTTGGTTTGATTTCTTATTATTGGGTTTTAAGAGTTCTTTCTATATTCTGCATATAAATCCTTCGTCAGATGTAAGCTTGTTCATTTATTTTGTTAATAAACAAGTTTCTAATTTTGATGAAATTCTATTTGTAATTTATAGCTTTTGGGATCTATTGACAATGTAAGCTTTGACGCCTAGGTTCCAGGAGTAATATAAAAGAATACAGAACAAGTCCAGGATTTTTTAACTAGCACAATTTTAGGAAATTTTATTGGTTTATGACATATAATATGTTATGAAAGTTAGGCAAGATACCACTCGAAGCATAGCTTGGCAAGAAAAAAAAAATGTCCCGAGATATTTTTGAAACTACGAAGTTCAAAAAACTTCCTCAATATTCTTCTCCCAATTCCATTGCTATTGCAACTCCCTAAGCAAGTAGTCCCTGATGCACTATTTATAGTTCTGAAAATAATCAGGTGAGTGCTTTATAGAAAAATAGCACATATCAGTGGGGCTAGTTCCTATCAGGAAGAGTTCTTGAGATATCAGGAATAATACAATTATTTGATAAGCAAAGGGAACAGAGTAAACTACTACTTAAAGCAAAATAAGGCAAAGCAGAATAAAACAAATTTATGTTAATTACAGATGTCATGTCCAAAAGATGCTTATAGAAACTGGGGAGTAAACCAGATAGTCACTCTTCTGTCAGTACACATATCTATCTGATTTCACTTATCAAGAGCAACAACAAAAAGGAAAAATCCAAGAGATTGTTAATATCCTATATAAATAGAATTATTATGTTATAATAACCTTTAGGAAATTGATTCTCCTCAGGTTTTGAGATGGCATACAACCTTTCATTGCATTTTAATTTTGTCTTAATCATAAAAAGCTAATGCTTTATGAAACTTCCTCTGTTGCCAGGTAACACATGAGATATTTTAGGTATATCGACTTTAGTAGTTAAGAACAATCGTATCAGGTAAGCACTATTATTATTTCACTTTAAAATCAAAGAAATAAAGGCAACATGAAGCTAATGCATTTGTCAATGAATTGGCAGAGCCAGGGTTCAAATTCAGTAAGAATGTCTTAAATCTACACTGCTAATGGACATTCACTTCTTTTTACCAGAGGTGGTGTATATGATTACCACCCCAGATAGATTATAAACACTTTGAACACTGACTAACATAGAAGGTCTTCACTTGTAGGTCATCAATACTTATTCAGATAGTTTACTTTAGAATTCTTGAGGATGGCATGCTTTATGCAATAACATAGGTGAGGGTGGGATAACAGAAATCCATAAAGATTTTAATAGTCTGCAGAGAAGTCTTTGGTCCTACTTGGATTCCTGTATCTTCTTCATTCAGCCGTTCAGTTTGTCTTTTTCTATAAATTCTTCTATTTCCCCAAGTGGGGAAAACTACTTTCATTCACTATGAAAAGTGGAGTTTTAACAAGCATATACTATTTAGTTAATGTCTATGTTAGGTTTAGTTTTACTTGGAATACACAGATGTATATAAATATATTATCTTTTTAAAGAAAGGAGAACCTTTATAAATTGAATTTGACTCTCTCTTAAGTCTGGGAGATTAACATAACAATCAGAGCCTTGAGTATATTCCTAGACATATGAGAAATTTTGCCAAAACTCTTAAAACAAAAATAGAATAACCAGCTAATAAAATGACTTTTTTGCCATAGAAATAATGTGGATATACTTAGAGAACACAATAGTAAACAAAGAATTAAGTGACTGAAGTCAGCTATTTCACTTGAAAGACTTTTTTAAGTTAATATAAAGTAACCTGATTCAATTAATTTTCATACTGCCATAACTTGTGTACCCTAGACTAAATGAAAGTAATACTTAACACTAAAGAAAATATGCTTTTTTAAGTCCAGAGATAAGTCCAGTAGAGTCATCTGCAATGTGTAAGTTAGGTCCCGCACGCTGAAGACTTACACGATCATCTGGCAACCTCAGTGACGGCTTCATTAAACATTTCATTCCACATCACTGACATGCAACGGATTTCCTCTGAGGTGGCAAAAAACCATTAGGCTTTCATCAAAAGGAGCTTGATCTCCTGCCCTGCTCTCCACATGCTGTTTCTATCCGGTACACTGCCACTTCCATGGCAATTACAATCAACTTGAAGAGGTATTTTGCCAGGGAGTTACTAATTTCTGAGAAGGAGAAAATAATGCTAATAATTTTATTTCATGAGCCACTGAAAATAAGGAGCAATATCTATGTAAATTGTCATTTGTGGGTGTAGAACATTAATCCAGAGCCGAGTTATCTACATGACACTGTAGCTTTGAATGGGCACTTTTGAGGTTCTATCAGGGACTACCACCTATACTAAATCCTGCAATCTCTTTTGGTGGGGGTCTGGCTGCCTTTGACCTTTCTTTCATTCCTGCTAACTCACTAGCCTCTTAGACTCAGGCTCAGGTCTTGTGCAGCTGCTCAGATGCCTTGGTATTGTGCAGTGCAGTAACTTACTTGTGCTATTCTGTGTTCTTTTCAGAAGGAGAATGCTTCACTCCCTTTCTCATGATACTTTCTGAGAGATGCGTACTAGTGTGCCGTTAGTCTTCAAAATCTTCTAGAGTTATTTATGAAAAGATTTTTCATTTTTCTTTCTTGTAGCTCTACTTTCAATAGGAAGTAGGAGAAGAGCAGAACCCCCAGAAGATTTATGGCATGAATCTCAATATAATTTTAAATTTATTTTTTCTTAATAAATTCCTTTTTTAGAGGCTTCTTAGTACTTCATTTTAGTGTCAAATGGGTATAGTTAGATTATGCAGCATCTGTAGTTGCTGTCTCTGGTGGTGGTGTCTCTGATGACTGCTGTTGGCAACCATGGGTAGGTAGTTCGCAGTGATGATTATCCATTGCTTTCTCCCTCTGACTGATGTGACTTTAAGTGTGCGACTTTAGTACCATGCAGTTGTGAATGAAGGCACATGTTCTTTGACTTTCCCTGTGGGATAACTGCTGTGCTTTATATGGAGATGGTGCTAGTTTACTTTCTAACACTGGGAACATTGTGAACATATTTTCTGAGAGTTCAGATAAAGAAAATCTACATGATTACAACACCGATGCTAGCATGACTTAGGCAGCACTGAAAAAGAAGGCTATTATTTTAATGATAAGTGGAAGTACATATATAACAATAACAGAGCATTTATGAGTGGACCTGATGCAGAAAAGGAGAGTGAGGCCCACATGGAGCCTGAATCAAGTCTTACGTGAGTCAGGCCAATATATCTAAACAAATCAAAAGTACATGGGGTACCAAAAATTATATACACATTTTAAGAAATGAAAAAATTACATTAAAATTATAATGCTCAATATACACCAATAACAAACGATAGATGCCAAGGCACACTGAACACCTCTTGTGATTGCAGAAGTCAAATGTGACTGGAGTATTACAAATTTAATACAGTTTTTTCTTTCTTAATATGTGTATACATTTTTTGGGACCCCCCTGTATTTGGTACCATGGCTCATACCTGTAATCCAAGCACTTTGGGAGGCCAAGGTGGGAGGGTAACTTTAGGTCAGGAGTTCAAGACCAGTCTGACCAAAAGCATGTCCTAATCTCTATAAAAACTAGAAAACATAGATCAGACATCATGATACGTGCCTATAGTCCCAGGTACCTGGGAAGCTGCGGCAGGAGGATCACTTGAGACCAGGAGTGTGAGGTTGCAGTGAGCTAAGATGATCTGACTGCACTCCAGCCATGGTGACAAAGAGAGACTCTGTCTGAAAAAATTAAAAGAGTCTTATCACAAAAAGACATCAATTGAAAATAGTTGCTGCTATTTTAGCCTGGGAATACTATTCTTATCATATTATCATATTGTTTCCTTGATCAATCTTTGAAACTTAGTAAACGTACATTTCCTGATTAAGAAATTATAGTGAAAATACCCTATGGAACCAAAGATAATTATTTTTTTAAATCACAAATGTCTTAGTCCCTTACAATATAGAGTTAATTCTGTCAGATTTTCCTAGATATTTATAGTTTACTTTTTAGCATTGGGATATTGGGACACTGTTTTTATGTTTGTGTGCTGAACTGAAAATATTTCTTCTCAATGGAAGAATTAAGCCCCTTCATATTTGTTTTTAGGACTGATGAGTTTAGTTTCAACCACAATTTATAATTATGTGCCTTTTGTTATATTTACTATATTTGTTTATTGAAGGATAGGCATTATTTACCTTTTTATTCAATAAATAAGGTCTTTAAGAAGGTTAAACATTTGTTGGGGCTTCCTTTGTGTTTATATATCTTTTAATAACTTTAGCACTTTGTTTTCTTTATCTGTTAACATTTTATCTGTTTTAACAGTTTGCAGGGAGTATTCTTTAATATACACCTATTGCTATACAATAGTTGATTTTCTCTTTTCCTTTTCCTCCTAAGTTGTAGTTGTATTATTTCTCTGTTATTAAAATATATAATAGTCATATAGGCAAGATCTCAAAACCACTCTGCTCTCCCAAAAAGCTGCATCAGGAATATTGGAACTCCAGCCAGCCAGCACATGGTGAGATACTTTACTTACCAGTAGGACTTCCTGTTTTCCTCTCTGTGGGCTCCGGTTGAGCAGATAGTAAAAGATCATTGTCCTTCCCATATTTAAGATTAACGAGAGAAATGTTTCTGTTAGTCACTAGTCTTGTGAGCGACTGTGGTACTGGTATATATTTTGGTACTAGGCGGTGTATGAATATTCATATTGTTTGATACCATCTCTCCAAAATGGATTCTAATCGCTGTCGTTGTTACTGCTTGTTTTTGTTTTGTCCTTTATCTTTCTGTGTCGTTTTGTCTAAAGAGGGTTACCATAGGGCAGAACTCATGCCTAGCTTCCCTCCAGCCCGATGTTCAAACCAGCCCTCCATACTAGCCAATTACATTGTCCCGACTAGTCTGGTGGCTTTAAGACAAACTTTGTTGCAGGTCCCTGAAAGAAAAACTGTGTAAGTTTCCCTCTCGTCCTATTTTATGTCTCTGAGTTTGACTTTATGACTGAGTGGGAATTCTTTTCTCAGTCTCCGCCATCTGGGGGGCATGTTTTGTCAGGAACTTGTCAGATGGCCAGTCTGTTGAGACGAGGAGTCTGAGACAGGTAAGATTCTCAGCAGCACACTGTGTGCACCGAATGTGTCAAACTCTGAGGAGTCAGTCTTTCGTCATCTATTCGATCATAAATCTGTTTCTGAGAACTGTCTCCTCTGAACCCTCTCCAGGAACACCTCTCTAGCTTACATGGTGAAAACTTAGTCTAAACCTGGAAGACTACCACCAGGACTTTCTATAAATAGGTTTATGAGATTGAGTTGCTTTTGAAATAAATATGCCCTTGTGATTAATGGCTACAGATGGATCCTTTAAATTGAAAGACTTCTAAATTTTCTTAACTTTCTGAGATCTCTTATTTGAAATATTTGCATTATATTAGTATAAAAATTAGATTAAAAGAAAAACACATAATGCTTTGGCTGGCCCTAAAAGTTCTCTCAACAAAATTGAAAAGCAAATAACTGATTGAAAACAAAGACATCTTTTCAACACTGCCCTGTAAGAATAATTATAGGCCAGTTTATTTTATAGTTAATGATTAAAACTCTGAATTTTCATCTCAGCATCCCTAAATTCGATTCTCAAGCAGAAAACGAACCTGTTCTAGTTTAATATTTATCAGGTATAATGTTCATTAGTTCTCTTCCTTTCTATGCACTTTTGCTATCCTGTATTCTATAAAGATATATGAGAATTTTAAATATTTATGTATAAATGATCGACTTAAAAGTTGAGACCCAAGAAAAATATGACTAGACAAAACTATAAGTTACATCTTGTTCATAACTGTTGTGGATCTTATAAAAACTGTTCTCTACCTCTTAAAATACTTCTCACATCTTTACGTAATAACCTTTGTTAAAACTTATTAGTTTTACTTACAAGATGAAAGTTCAGCTGTTTGTCCTCTGTAAAGTTTGCTCTATTTGTTTTCACTTCTTTCCACTCTTTCTGTGGCTCATAGAATTTTGGCTGATTAACAATGGACACCTGTTCAAACTGTGTTTAAGTTAGGCAAATACTGAGCTGTAGCCAGCCCAACTATTTTTATACCTCACTTCCTCTTTTCTGTCCATGAATCTTCTCAACTTTACACTGGTCTTTTTATCTTATATGGTAATAAGGTATCCAAATGGTTCCTACCCATATAGTCAGGACACTGTAGGCTTGGTTATCTGACACCCTCAGCTACCAAGTACTCCACTTTAAATGCCAATAAAATTACAAACTCGAGCTCTTTTGTTCATAAGATGGTAGCTTATAAACACATAAAATGTACCATTATAAGAAATCTCCTTGTATATCATAATTAGAAGTTCTTTTCAATGCTTAGGGTCTTCTACCCAACATTTGGAACTTACAAAATTGAAAGAGCAGTATGAATCTCTCCATAGTAATACAACAAGAGCTCAACATCCCCATGCAGGCATTGGGAACATTTCAAGCAGAGGTTAATAGCCTAGCATCTGTTGTAATTCAAAATTGCCACATCCTGGATGCTTTGACAGCTCAGCAAGAAGGAGCTTATGCTGTTATTGGGGGAAAATGTTGTTTTTATATAAATCAATCAGGGCAAATAAAGACTGATCTATATCTCTTAAAGGAGAAGATAAATATTCCTCATCAAATTAATGAAGTGAAACCATTCTATTGGACTGACCTATTCCCAGTAATGGGAGTCTGGTTTAATGGAGTGTGGGAAAACATGCTTAGATCTGTTCTTTTCTGCTTATTCATTCTCATCCTCATTTATGTTCTTGTATCTCTTTTCAAGCATATTATTACTAGATTACTAACCTGCTTTCTTTCTCCACAGTTACCAACTCAGCTCTTAATGTGTGGAATTTCTAGGAAAGTTCCAGATGAGGGGAATGATGGAACTAAGAAAATTTTGCTTCAAAATATGACTCCTTGGTATAAAGAACATTTCAAATTAAAAGCCATTCATGATCAGGAAGCATTGAAAGAGGCCTTTCCTCTATCTACATAAAACCTAAGTAACCTGATTGAGAATGAAAAAGGTGGTGCTGACTTCCTTATTACATGCTAATAGACCTGGTCCCAGGGTCATTTGAAGCATAGATCCCTGTCTCTCAGTTTAATCTACAAATCAATCTGTTTCCACCCATCTACACACATCCACCCTAGAGACCACCTATACTTTCCACATTCTCCCATCTCCCATCTCCCTTCCAAAAGGCATCTATGAAGGTCTCTGACCATCACTGAGACTGGGTAATCATTCTTGTGGTTCCCCTCATGTACATGGTATTTGGAAATAAACCTTTCTCTTATTTATCTACTATAATTATGAGTTGATCTTTCAGTGAATCAATCAAGGGAAAAGGGCAGGTTTCTCTCTGATCCTGACACCTTCTTGGGATACATATACATAGGTATATTCATATCTTTTTAAAATACTTGCTATGCTTTTCTGAAATTTTATCAGTTATTGTTTGGTTGGATAATGCTTATCATTTTGAAGAAAATAATTTCTTGTTTTTATCCATTTTGAATTTTAGTTTTAATTTCTGATTCAAAGTGGCTTTTTATAACTTCAGATACTTGTTTTGATATTTTTAATTCTGTTTGGTGTAAAGACTTATGTTTTTTGTTTGTTTGCTTTTTTGGACTAAAGATTAATTTAAATTGGAAGCATTTTGTTCTCATTTTTCTAAAGTATTTCT
This sequence comes from Otolemur garnettii, assembly GCF_000181295.1. Taxonomy (NCBI): domain Eukaryota; kingdom Metazoa; phylum Chordata; class Mammalia; order Primates; family Galagidae; genus Otolemur; species Otolemur garnettii. The sequence goes on along the minus strand of NW_003852400.1, from coordinate 14,278,716 downwards.
TAAAGAACTTAAGTTCTCTTGCATTCATTTAAAATAATATCCAATGTATATGATTCTTATCTTAATGGTATAGTTTCTTGTTAGTCTAGCAAAGAACCAGTAACTTACCAGTGGTTTTGTTTGTTTGTTTTCACGTAGTTAGTTGGAAGGTTTGGGTGGGGGATGAGAGATTGTTAGAGCTCAGATTTCACATCTCTCTGGTCTTGCAGAACCCTACATTTTTCACTTTTTCTTGTTTTTACTTATACCACCCAGTTGCCAGAGGGGGCTTTCCCCTTACTTTTGACTATTTGGTTCCCCAGAAGTTAAGTGGAAGACTGTTTTGTTTTTATATGATGCATGTTTCTTTCAATTGTTTTTGCTTTTGTTTTAAATCTACTTCCTGATTAAACAGATTCCTGCTGTGAATCCTCTTCCTTTCAATCCCATGTCTATCTGTTCTTGTTGTTCAGCTCTTTAAGAGCAGGTACATTGACATCCCTTTCCTGCAGTTTGTTACGTGATCTGATTTCTATTTTTTCCCCACACTATCTCCAAATCTAACATTAGGTATGTCAGAGGGTAAACAGGTGGGGAGTGGCTAAGGGCAGAAAGAAGGAACCAAGTTGCACTAGAGACTGTTCCTCAGTCAGAGCACACAGTGATGAACCCATAGTGACCTTAAATTGGCCTGGGGCTTATTATCATTCAATTAACACTGTATATTTTAACCCTGTGGGCTAGAGAAGTTTCCTGGAAGATTGGGAAAATGCATGGGTACTAAGGAGTTTGTTATGTAACTCCAACCTGTCAGTTACCCCAAAGGACAGGAAAGGATAGCCAATCCAGCTTGGGAGAAGGCGGGATAAACTAGTGAGCATATAAAAGACAAAGTGTATGTGCAGACTTCTGGGTCTCTTATCCAGTTACAGAGAGGACTCTCTCACCCTTTGAGATGTATTGTTGCTTTGCTTTACTATTGTTTTGCTATAAATGTGTGTGTATATATACATATATCACACAAAATAAATACATATACATATGATTGCTTTGTATTTGTGATAACTCTCATTGGTTAAGCACTAGTGCTTATTCTTTGGCAATGGGAGCCATGAAGCAGGAAGCAGAGCATACCCACATCCCATCTGACATAGCACTAGTGTGGATTTAATCTTTCCAGTGGTTGCTTCAACTCCTATCAGGCTCTGCAGCTAGTGTCCCTCATCCATATTTTTTGTAATTATTTTCCCCTGATTTTGCTTGCCACAGAGCTCTGATATGCATGGGGATGGGCAAGATCATATGGTACTACAACACCGATGGTGTTAGGTAATTGCCCCAGAAAAGCTCCTTCCCCAGAAAGCCCCTTCCTGCTTTCAACAGACCAAGACTAGCTGTCTCACTCTTAAAGTTACAGCTCCTTTCCAAGCACAGGGAGTTGCCTGCTAGACATCTCCTTATCTTCCAGTCGCAAAACCTGCCTCATCTCCCTGTCTCAATTATCTGCTGAAAATTTCAAACTTATGGCCCGCCCCTAAGGGCTCTTCCTGCCAGAGCAGTAACTCCTTATTGGCTATTCTACCATCCTGTTGCCATTCAGTGACTTCTCCTAACTGAACCTATATAAGGGTGGGCTTTTCTTTTGATCTCTCTCTTCTCTTTTCTCTCCTCCTTGGTGCTCCTCTGCAGCATCCCTCCCTCACCAATAAAGACCTTTTGTACAAGCCTTGGTGGTCTGTGAGATCTCTGCTGGTCGAGTGCCACCCTTTCAGATGGTTTTTTTATTTTCTCTTTTTCTTCCTAGCCATTTTTATTCTCTATAAAATCTTCAAGTAATATTGAGTGTGTGCTTTTGCATAGATGCTTCATCAAACTGCAGTGCAGTTAATACCTGTCATCTGAGAAAAGATTCAGTGATATTTTTTTACTGCAGTCTCCATTGACTGTAGGTACCATGAAGTTCCTCTTTAATGCCTTTTTATCTGAGTTTATAATTTCTTTGGCAGTATAGAACCTCTAAAAATTTAGTAAGCACTTCCACATGTGCTTTTGGCCAGTTCAATTTTTGCTGTTTGGTTCCCTTGTTTCTCCTTCAATCCAGTAGTGGCATTAAAGGTATGAATGTGAAGGCTTCTCTTAATCTGGTTTTGTGACACCTGATACATTTTATGCAAGTGAGAAACTTCTAGACTTTTTTGTTGCTTACAGCCATTTAAAGTTTTTATCATTTTTTGAGGTGTGAAAATGTTCAGCTTCTTTACTTCTTTAAATCCCTGATATTCTTTTCATTTTTACTTGCTGAATAACCTCATGTTTTGTTTGTTTAACACTTTCCTTTCTGTACATTGTTAAACTCAACCATTATTAGCACACATACACTAACACTCTGATTTCAAATCCACTTCTGGTAGATGTCCTAATTCATTAGGTACATAATTGCCCTCCCATGTTATGACAACAAAAAAGTTTTGCTAAACATTTTGCATCTGCATAACATGAATTACATTCCCATCCTTCAGTATTATATTTTTTTGTCACCATGTAAGTCCTAACTCAAAAAATTACTGCCAGGGCAGCACCTGTGGCTCAAGGAATAGGGCGCCAGCCCCATATATGGGGGATGGCGGGTTCAAGCCCAGCCCCGGCCCAAATTGCAAAGTAAATAAATAAATAAATAAAAAGAAAATTACTACCTATGGGGCAAATGTGGACTTTTTTTTAAAGATTTTATTTTATTTATTCATTTATTTTTTTTTAGAGACAGAGTCTTACTTTATCGCCCTTGGTAGAATGCCATGGCATCACACAGCTCACAGCAACCTCTTAACCCCTGGACTCAGGCGATTCTCTTGCCTCAGCCTCCTGAGTAGCTGGGACTATAGGTGCCCACCACAATGACCAGTTATTTTTTGTTGTTGCAGTTTGGCGGGGGACAGGTTTGAACCTGCCACCCTCGATATGTGGGACTAGTGCCTTACAGAGCCACAGGTGCCGTTGTTAGGTCCAAAAATAATTCTTCCAAATAGCCTCAACAGACGAATCTGAGACACACTCCAATGTAAAAGGCATGAGGTGAGGTTTTATTCAGATCCAGATCTGGACTCTCCTGGCATGCAAGCCTAGGACGAGCCCTGAACCTGGGGTGTGTAAGATTTTTATGGGGTACAGAAGGCAAAAAGGGTAGGGTTAGGGTATAGGAACACTCCTGATTGGTGGTTGATGATTTCACTAGTAAAGGAGGATTTGGATTGGTACAGGTGAAGGGTAGGGGATTTCTTAACCAGGGCTAGAGGTGGTATAGCCTAATTAGGAAGGAGAATACCTGAATTTCAAGGAAGTAGATACCTATTATGGGAGTTGTTCAAGGGAACTGATACCTATTGCCTATTATGGCAGCTGTCTGTCTTAGGTGACCCAATTCAACGGTTTAATGGCTGTGCAACCAGGGGTGGGGGAAGCAGCAGGGAGTAGCCCTGTGATTTAACAGAGCTTATGTAGTAGACAACAAAATGGCGCTGGTCTGGCCCTTACACCGTCCTGGCTTTTTTTTTTTTTTTTTTAACATAGCCTCTTTAGTCATTTATGTGTTATGGTTAGTACAGGATAGTTGAGTTACAAGAGTCCATTCATAGAGTCTTCAAAGTCTCATATACATGCATTTATGAGTTGCTCCTTTGAAGAAAACATTTATTGACTAGACTCTAAGCCATTGCCCTATACATTAAGTTGTTGTTACTGAATATTAACACTTTACAGTAAAAATTTCTGTCTTATTTGTGATGAACAAGGCTTTCTACCAAAATTGATAGATCCTGAAATCTCAGGGGCTTGACATTCTTAAAGTATAATTTTCACTAACATAAAGTCCAGTGCTAAAATGCAAGGTAGTTCTTCAAGTGGCAATTCTAAAATCCAAATTTCTTTGATCATTTAAGTAACACTTTGGAGTTCTTTATTAGCCAAACACACGGGGAAAAAGAGAGAATGGAAGAGAAAAGAATGGATCTCAACTTGACATGAAAAATATATCCATTAGAGAGTGGTTTCCCCTTGTGTGTGTGGAATATGTTCTAAGACCCAAACTGGATGCCTGAAACCACAGGTAGTGGTGTGTCTAAGTGCTGTCAGTGAGAACAAATTTTTGTTCATGTCTTTTAGCTACAAATTTAATGCTATTTCTCTTAAACACTTAGCATGTACTGTGGTCATAACTTTTGAAGTTAAAAGTTCAATAGAAAAACTAGCATGATTATTTTTTTCTCACAATTTTATCAATAGATTTGTCATTTCTATAGATCTTAACAACTTTATTATGCACTTTTTTTTTTAATTAAGTGGAGAACTTTCATCTTTTCACTTATGGGAAGCACTTTGTCTTTTCTTTGGCATATCTGAATTGCCAGCATTACTACCTTTGTTCTTTGGAGCCATTATGAAGTAAAAAATAAGGGTGAATGAACACAGTGCTGTGATACTGTGATAGTCAATCTGAGAACTAAGGTGGCTACTAAGTGACGAATGGGTTGGGGGCATAGACAGTGTGGACAAACTGGACAAAGAAAAGATTCACATCCCAAGCAGGATGGAGCAGGACTGCAAGAGATTTCATCATGTTACTCAGATGGTGTGTGATTTAAAACTTACAAGTTATTTTCATGTAATGTATTTGAACTGTTATTGACTGTGAGTAACCAAAACTGTGGGAAGCAAAATCATGAGTAAGTACTACTGTACGTTCATTCATAATTTATTGTTTGGGATAGCTATAAGACTAGCCTTCTCGCAAGAGAAGCTGGGAAATGTGTTCACAGGTGTATTTCATAATGGTCCTCTAGGTTTCTTTAATAGGCAGATATCCCAGAATGCATCATTTATCTCTTCATCTCTTCACTTTCCATTTTATTTTGGGTAATAGCCTCAGAGGTGTTTCATAGTTTATTTGGGGATCAATCTTTAGATGGTTATTTGTCTGTGGTTTTAAAATATGTCCACAAATTCTTTGGTACTCATTTTTTTAAGAAATGGAGCTTAATTCCCACCTACTTGATTGTCAGCTATGTGTATTATTTAATGTCTCTCCACTATTTAGACACTATTAATGAAATTTCTTCAGTAAGTTCTTGATCTCCAAAATTTGAAGAATGAACCCACAGACCATACCAATAGGTAATAAGGTAGTATTTATTAGATATAAAGGAATACAGAAGAAATGAAAGGCACCAGAGCCTCTGGAAGAAGGGGGAAACCTAAATGTGAAGTCCCCCATGGGTCTTTTGTCTAATATGCTGTTTTGCATATAGGGAGGTCTTGAGAATTAATTTGGCTAGGACTTGGCAGACAGGAAGACAACCCTTCAATATTGATTAGCAAATGAATGAGTGTATTAACAAATGAATGTAGTCCCTCCAGCTGCAGGCAAAAGTGGTAGGGAGATCACTTCAGAAAAGGCTGGCTTACATGAAATGTTGGAAAAACTGCTTTTCTCCTGTCTTGCCTAGATTCATAGAGTACAGTTTAGAGAAAAATAAGAGTGTTTGCCCAAGCCTAGAAAACAGAGGTCCCTGTCCAGATCTGAATGGGGGAACCCTGTGTTACTGTCTTTATATGTAACAGATATTTTGTTAGGTAGTTGCTCCAGAAAAGCCCCTTCCCCAGAAAGCCCCTTCCTGCTTTCTCTTAAAGTTTTAGCTCCTCTAAACAACAGGGAGTGGCCTGCTTATGTCTTCTCCCTGTCCCCATTACCCACTAAAAAATTTCAAACTTATGGCCCACCCCTGGTGGAAAATGAAGTGAGAGAGATAGTGAAGATTACCACTTGTATGTGAAAGTAAGAAATTCTGTTTAACTTTCCATGAGATAGTGAATAAAAAAACAAATTGCAAGGTTTAGAGCAGAGAAGGAAAAATATTTAGCTTATTTTTTAAAATGTAATTTAGTCATTCTGTGAGTACTCTAGGAGAGTGTTAGGATCTTATGACAACAGTTTACATTAGGAAAGATGCTATCATCTAATAAACTAAGGTGATGGTGCAGAACAGGAAAGAAGTCAGATATTCTTGTGTTAGCTTATAATTACATTATGTATGGTAATATATCTTGTTCTGAAATACAGATGCATTAGGTAATCTGATAGTAACAATGGATTGTCAGTTTTGCAAGAGAAAGTATCCCCAACATAGAATAGTTCCTATAAAATATGAACTCTTTATTAAGTATTTGTGGAATGAATGAATGAATAAATAAATGACTGAGTGAATAGGTGAATAGCATACCATTTATTCTTCTTGCAACCAGTTATAATATCTTGAGATAACTTCATTTAAAATTACTTAAAATGTATTTTTCTACATTTCTTAATTCTATATTTCTTCATTTAGTGTGGTCAGTATTTTCTTCAGAGTTATAATGTAACTTTATGAAAAAGTAAGCTTCATAAGCCTTTGACTCGTTCAGTTTTACATAATTGTTCAATCCCTCACTATATTTTATATTTTATTTTATATATTAAAAATATTTTATATATTTTAAAACAAAATAATGATACATCTCCTGAAAATAATCTCTGTTGTAAAGACAACATTTACTTTTATATGCTGCCTAATATAAAGTCATGGTCAGTGCCTTGAAATTATCCAAGAAACAAGTCAGAATTTTAAAAACTAATAACAATGATTACTCATTTAAAAGACAAATAGGGAACAAACCCTGTTTGAACACAATTATGTATCCATAAAAATGTATATTCTTTTTTGCTATTTTAGTAGCTCCAATCAGGATAAAAGTTTTAATTTTGTATCTATAAAATGTATTAATTTACATAATTCTTGTCACCAATGATCATCCTGATTATATAGAGAAGATAATACTTTGCATTGATTCCATATCCCTTTTAAATTTTTCAAAACAATTATTTAAAACCAAGATGAAATCAACACATAATATTTTACAGGTGCAAAATGGTAGACTACTAGCCATTGTATATAGCTCTAATATTTCTCTTTATTCTGGTAATAGAATCATGTATTGTGATGTTGTGTATATAGAGAAAATTGTTCCCTGACCTTGAACATGAGCCTACTTTCTGTGTGAGAGACCTGAAGAGTCATGGGAATGGCATATGAGTTGTGTAGGTGCAAGAGGGCAGAAAACTGACCTCCAAGAGAGAATGTATATGTGACGTGTGGCAACAAAGCTTCTCTGTATTTTAAAAGTCTCTTGATGCAGGAGGCAAAGGTCATGCTGAAGGTCTGTGGTTTTACAAAAACAAAAGTAGAAACATTCTATCTGATCTTCTCCTGTCCTCCCTAATCAGTGCTGATGTCTGATAAGCAGCTTTTATCTACTTATTCCTGTATTATAATAATAAGGACCTGAGGTTTGCTCAGAGGACTCCTCCCTGAAGTCCTCAGTCCCTAGCACAGATTCTGTGTCAAGCCTTTTCATTCTTCATGCAAAAACCCCCTTCATGTGTATACTGAAATTTGAGGCTTATTTCAAGGAGAGAGCAATTCTGTTTTATGGTTGAGTTCATCCTTTATTCTACTCTTCAGAAGGCCTAAGATTACTGGAGTTCTATTAGAAGTGAAGTGATCCAGAAACTAATTAATTTAGAGGCAGGCAGAGAAAACTGAGGAATTAGCATTATATTAATTATATCCTCCAAATTCCTATTGACTTCTTTGTAAACTAGGATTAATATTCTCCTAGGCAGAGACAAACTTTTCTTCCTTTTGATGTAATAATCCTCTTTTTTAAGAAAAATGATAAATTAAAATAAGACTCAAAGTAAAAGATTATAGCAATAAAAACTATTCTTTACTAAAATAAAAACATTTATTTCACAAAACATTTACTCTTATTTTTTTTCTTAGAGTGTTTTGTTATAGAGCCTAGAAAGATCCTTGAGGTCAATATGGGGCTTGGTATTGCATTTTTCAAATTTTTAAAGCTGAAAATTTCTAAGAATGTAGATTTCTATTTGGTTGGTAAATAGAATCTATAAACTATAAAATAAACATAAAATTAGAATGGTGCCTGTGGCTCAAAGGAGTAGGGCATTGGCCCCATATACCAGAGGTGGCAGGTTCAAACCCAGCCTGGGTCAAAGATTGCAAAATAAATAAATAACTAAGAAAACCCCACTAAGTAACAAATGCTGAAAACTAATGAGACAACCCTGATAGATATTAGAGAATATATTTGTGACTTACTCCATTAAAAATATTGGTCTTTGTATTGCATTCCATATTATAAAAATGTTTACTTATTTCACAAAGGTATTAAGAGGGATTATGAAATAGTGTGATGGATTATTTTAGATTTTCAAAGTGAAAGACTAAACAGAGTATTAAACTAATATTCAAATGTGTTTAGGACATTTTGCTTGATGCTGGGGGAGATGGAAAAATAATATTTACCATCAGAGAAATTATAATACAATTTAAAAGACAAAACCAAAGCACAGAGGTGAAAAATCCCCCCAAATACAATATTTATGTTTTTTTTTAAGAATACAGGAAGGCATATCTCATAGTAGTAATAATTAATAAAAATTAATTTTCCAAATTATAATTTAATTAAAAGCTTAGAATTCGGAGAATTTACTTTAAGTATATGGTCAGATGTGGCAGAAGTTATTAACCATAACCAATTATTATATTTGCACCACATTTACCTCATCTCACTCTAAAGATGTGAATTCACCTGACTTTGAAGCATGAGGACAGTTTGGTTGTATAAAAAGCTCCAAGAGGTTTTTAAAAAAGACATACTTGTATTCATATATTTTTTTTATAGTGTCTGCAGAAACTAATAAAATTTGGCTTATCTTCTTATCTATACTCCTATCACTGGCAGGAAGGAACATGTCAGGGGAATTGATTCTATTGATTTGAAGATATTAAGCATTCTTCCCAATCTCCTTGAAAACTGAGGTGTAAAATATCTAAATTAGTGTCTACCCTTTGTTCTTTAGTGCTGAAATCCTAATTTAATTTAAAGGATAATTGCAATACTCTTTATCAGAGTTAATTTTAAATTCTACTTCCATAGCTTAATTCTGTGTTAAGGTTTCCTGTTTATTTTATTTTATTTATTTTTATTTTTTTCAATGCTGAGTAACATTCTTCCGATGTGACAGGCACTATTTCAAGTGCCTGGTGATGCAATAATGACAAAAAATAGAACAAAAGACATCCTGCTATTGTGGAGATGATATTCAAACATGAGGAAGAATAAACAATAAACATAGTAAATAGGTGATGCAAACTGTAACTTTAAATCAGTGTCTTTAACATGCTGGTCGTGCTGCCTCTTCAGGTAAATGCTTTGCCTCTGAGGGTCACTTTAAGGACGACCCAGGCCACTGCCATCCCAGAAGCCACTCTTTTGCACGGGAGTGACAGAAACCGCTCTCCAAATAAAGCACGACTGTATGCTCTCCACTATGACTACGTTGACAAAGTCAAATCTTTGAGGTACATATCCACAGGGAAGTTTCACAGAATCCAGGGTGAACAAGATGGTATCATCCATCACCCGGTTTCCTCCTTGTAGATGGTGATGCGGGCACCTCGTCCACGTGCTCTCAGGCCTCACTGAGAACGGCTTAAGGTCCGAGGTACCGGGCTCAACGGAACACTCAGCTTCCAACCAGTCACCCTTGAAAGGCACAAAACCTTCAGAGACAATGTTAATAGAGAATTCAATGTTCTTATTAAGGTACATAGTATCTTTCTTTATGCGGGTAACATAACCGATTATAATTCTGGTCTCTGGGTCTGATGATGTAACTCCACCATGATGATCTGATATAACATCCACTCCAAGCGCTTTTCAACACAGGAGACATTTTGTCTTCTTCAACGACTGCCGTAACTTTTTGTCCATCCGTTGTAGGCATATTGCCAGTCACAACATCAGTACTGAAATAGATGGACTCATTAATCAAGCCACAATCTGTAAAAAAAAACTTGTCACAACTCCTTGCATGGTTTTCAACTCCATTCCATCTTCCGGGAGCTCCATTTGCGGCAGGCATCGGGTCTGGGCCGGGCCTGCCCTCCTCTGGAAGGAGAAAACACGGCCTGGAAACCTCAACAAGGTCCCGTCATCACCACCGGCGTGGGCACCTCGTGTGCCAGACGAAGCACAGGCCTCCCCACCTGCCGGCTGCTGTCAGGGTTCCAGTCCTCCAGCGGAGGCTTTCAGGACAACAGACTGGCTGTGAGGATCCTGCCAACTAGGGCAAACTGAGGGGATCAAGGTGAAACTTGCCCTTTTTCCCTAGGTTGCTTCGCTGAAAAGATCAACTCACAGTTATGGTAGATTCATAAGAATGGTTTATTTCCAAATACCATGCGCATGGGGAGGGGGGACCATAAGTATTTTCTTATTTTAGACAGGCTGGTTCATTAAATCTTTTCTTTCCTTCTCTAATGAATGAGACATAAACCTGTAACTTTTAACTATAATTTTTCTATTTTGCTATGATTTCAGGTCAACTATTGATATTAATATCAAAAATTCTCTTGAAGAAGTCTAATATATATTGGTATGGTCCGTGGCATGATCTGTGGCATATTTTTTTCAATAAGATTATAATAGTTTCCACAAATACAGACCTGTACACAAGCTGAAAACCCCTATGTGAATGTGGTAGTGGGATTTAAACAGTAAAGTCCGCTCAATTAATTTCCAGTGCCTCAGAACAAGAACGATCATGAACTGAACACTGTACAGACTCAGTCAGAAACAAGAGGCCACTCGGTATCCTACCTCAGTGACCTGCTACTGGTAGCTAAGAAAGGTCAGTTCTGTTCTTTACCACTCTCTGATTAAGGTCATCTCTCATTGGCTGATTAAGGTCGTCTCTCATTGGCTGATATTATTTTTAGGCATTTCTTCATAGGAATCTCATATAAATTAATACATATACATCTATACATGAGAGGAAATTTTTTGGTAAAGTGTAAGGTTATCAGACAGTGGAAAACAATATAATGTAAAAATGGCACTTTGCAGGAAGTCTTTTGCATATATCTGACCCCATTGCCAGGTTGCTCCAACCACATTTCTTAACTATTCTTTTCAACTAATCTATACACATTTGACATACTTCTATGAGCACGTGATTTCTTTGAGAATTGCAAGTCAAAAATGAAAACAGTGAGTGCTGCTCATGAAGCCATCTGGTATCACTGCATCAGACATCCCAGGGTCCGTTCCCTCACTTTAAAATGTGAGCTCAACTACAACTTGAATTTTACTGTAGAAATGCAAACAATGTAACATAATCATTCATACTCTCATGTTAACCTTAATTAATAATAAATTTAGGAATAGAATTCTGTTCAATTAGAGGTAGGCAGAAGAATATGCATTTAAGAGAATTTACTAGCAACTTGTCATGTTAGAATTTCATCCAGATTTTCTGTTATTTGCTTACATTTTCCCACATATTCTCTGAAAGTACACAAAACAGCAAACTTCTAGAATTATTTCCAGTATAACATCACTTATCTCATAATGTAGACTACAAATTTATAAACTCAGTTATAAACATTCAATTTGCGCCTTATGAAGACTAATTATGCAAAATATGGCCTATGTCTCATATTTATTTTATATATTTTTAAAAAGGTGATAAGGAATTTCTAAAAAAATGATATAAAAGCAACTTGCAAAACTGTAATCTCAAAATAATGCTAAAATGTGGTAGCAGCATAATGGCACAGTAAAGTAGTGTCAGCAAGTATAAATTAGCTAAGAGAGCTTTATCATGTTCTTCACAGAACTCTGCAATTTGGGTTGAAAATAAGAACAGGGTGATAAAAGTAACATAAGGACAATTATAAGTAAACAATACAAAATAGAAAATGAATAAAAATCCAAGAGAACCATACCTGCAGCTCTAAATTTGAAAGCATAGGAGCTAGAGGTAAAGATGTGCAGCAATAAAGATGGTCGTCACAGGTGAAGCTCATTTTGTTACTATGGTATGGACTATGGTATGGAAAGGTTAAAGACTATAGCGGCATGTTATAAATGCTCACGTGAGACACGGATTGAGCAAGAGGTGAGGCTATCCATAGGTGCAGGATAGCCTGGAGCTCTTCTCGCAGAATCGTTTTATTGAGAAGATACACAATGGGCAGAAAGAGTACTAAGCAAAGACATGTAGGGGCTGCGTGCTCAGGGAAATGATCTCATAGGTGCCAAGAGAGTATGTACTTAAGGAAATGATCTTCAAGGGTGGTAAGGGAAATGATCTCCAAAAATACTACACACAATTTTTCTCCACTAATCCTTCAAGGAACTTCCATAAAATGTTTAATGTTTAACATGAGCCTTACACTACAGGACTGAACTTTGCTCCTCCAGGATTACTGAGTTACTTGGTGGCTTGCCTTCCAAGTCCCAAGAGAGTTCCAGGCTTGCCAGGAGAATGTCTTGTTCTCAGTAATTCTTCAGATGAGTTATGATATTGGCGGCTGTTGTAGTAAGTATGATGTTTAATCGTCTATAGTGGCAGGTTTATAAAAACTAGTATGAGGCCATAATGAATACTGCTTGATCTGGCTTCCCAAAGTGCAATGGAGAGTGGGGAGGTAAATGCAGGTCACAGGAAAATAAAGAGGCCTCTTCCGAGGTATGCTTTTAATCTATAGTTTCATAGTCATATTTCTTTATGTGTACTAGAAAAAATAATTGCAGAAAAATCACCATAAGTCTCTTTAAAAATGGAAGTTTTATGCCAACATATGGGAGAACTTTCTAAAAAAATATTCAATAGTCAAAAAGTATAGGAAATTCTAGAAATATCTATGCTGTATATATGCAGAAGGTAACTGATTCAGAACTAGATATGGAAATTTGCCAATTTTTTGTTGTTGTTGTAGTTTTTGGCTGGGGCTGGGTTTGAACCTGCCACCTCCAGCATATGGGGCTAGCACCTTACTCCTTTGAGCCACATGTGCCACCCATAAATTTGCCAGTTCTTGCAATGGATTTAAGGAATAAAATGGAAAGTGTACCAAGACAATGTTCCTTTCTCACAAATATCTAAAGTCTCAGCTGATTCTCCAGATACATCAAGAGGCTAAGTAGCTGATATGATGATATAAAGCTCCTTCACCAAGACTCTCATTAATTATTAATTTCTCCAGCAGTCTACAGCCAAGGCTGAATCTAGAGTGGAAGGGATTATGAAGTATCATGCCTACCCTTCTAACATACCACCTACTTTCCTGTAAATGTGGATAAGATCAATAAAATCAGGAGAATAAGCATAGGTGAATAATTTTTTTTCTGAGAAAAATGGAGGTTGAGGAAAACTGGCCTAATGACCTCATCTTGCATTGGCAAACTAATATGAATTATGAGGGCCCACAATTACCCCAAAGACTAAGTATGCCTGAGTCATTGTATAGTTTATAGTGTATAGAGTCTCGTTACATAATATCCCAAATACCTAGGTGTCAGTTGAAAAATCGCTCATAACAAGAACTAAGAACACTAAATGCAAAAACATAGTCAATAGATGCCAATACCAAATTAACAGAGACATTATCTGAGAAACGTTTTAAAGCAGCAAATCATAAAAATACCACAAGCAATTGGCAGAAATGAAAAAAATAATAGTAAGTCTAAGAAATTGAAGATATAAGAACAAAAAGTTTTACAACAGTAAAATATAATAACCCAAATAAAAAACTCAGTGGCTGGACTCAATAGCAGAATGCAAGAACAGAGGAGAGGGTCAGAGAACTAGATGATATAACAGTAGCAATAATAGAAGCTGAACAACATAAGAAAATATACTAGGAAACAACAAAACAAAAAGCTTTACAAAACCTCTTGGGGATATCATGTAAAGCCTAAAGAAAAACATTATAGAGTGCAGGAGAAAAAAATGACTAAAGGAAGGAAGGACAGAAGGAAGGAAGAAGGGCAGAAAGGAAGAAAGGAAAGAAAGAAAAAGGAAAAAAGGGAAAGGTAGGAATGTTTTAAAAATGAACATATGATATATGTGCAGAGGATAAATAATGAAAAATGATAGTATGGGTAATGCAAGTACTTAAATCACAGGAGAAAATGCATAAATAAAACTAATTGAGAGATATGAAATATGAGAGTTATAATGAAAGCAGAATTTAATCTAATGATCTGGAAGACATACTGGTAAGAAAGAAGTATTGATAAAGTGAACATCTATTATTTCAGAGGAAAAAGGTATTAGAAATTTGTATATAGAAATTCTTCAAAACTTAGCCTTTGAGGAGAAGGAATTTAAATATATAACTAAAAAGAGGCAAAACTTGAAAATATAGTCATCATTTTAATCATAAACTAAGGAGAGCCAAGAATTCAAAATGAATCCGGCTAAGATACATTATGGATTTTAGTTAAAGACACTGGTACCTATTCAAATCCCCATTCTCTAAGTAAGTAGACACTTGGCTAAGGCACAAGCCACATACGCCTGAGCTAGTGGGTTTGAATGCAACCCCAGCCCGCCAAACAACAATGACAGCTGCAACAACAACAATGACAAAAATAGCTGAGTGTAGCGTAGTGGTGGGTGCCTGTAGTCCTAGCTACTTGGGAGGCGGAGGCCGGAGAATCGCTTGAGCCCAG
>NW_003852400.1:14251446-14264025 GCF_000181295.1 Otolemur garnettii | reverse complement strand
AAAAAAAAAAAAAAGAAAAAAGAAAAAAGAAAAACCATTCAGGTGAAGTTGGTACATGTCATATGAGGTCTGTTTTTGTTGTTACTCAAAGTGTTATCCATAGACCATTAGAATTGCAGGGACCTTCTCAGGAGTGAAGAATCTCAGGCCTCACCTGAAACCTGATGATTCACAGGCACATAGAGAGGAGCAGTGGTATAATGAATTCTACCTTGGAGGAGTATCTGGAGGATGTATGTTCTAGACAAAGATGTCGAGAAAAGGAAGCATATGAGGATGAGTAAGGCAGTAAGCGTTTGTGTGTTTGAAGGGGCTTCTGTTTAAGTCAATGTAAGTAATAAATATCATGCAATTTTTATTCACATTCTCCACTGTTTGACTACTCAATATCACTTTAGATGATGGATTCTCCCAGTAGGCAAACTAGAGCAGGCTGTCAGCACACCTACCTTTATTAAAAATGAGTCATATTAAAATATGTTCTGAATTTTTTGAACATCAAGAGAAAGGAAAGGTATTCTAAATATTCCAGCAGGAAAAAAAGGGTTTCATTTGAAAGAGTTAAAGTGAGACTGTATTCAGCCTCGGAAGGAACAATTGATTCTAAGAGATGGTGTAGGCCCTGGTTGATCACCTGGATGCTATATTCCTCCCTGCCTCAGTCTTCTACAGAAGCTCTGTCTTCTGAGATCCAGGGTCAGGACTCCTGATTAGATGGGACTCCTTTTCTTTACTTCTCATCTTGGCATGGAATCAAAGTGATCAGGCAGCAGGCATAACTTACATTTTTATGTAACATTTAGAGAAACTCCGAAAGTGTTTTTGATTTTTGTCGTATTTTTTTCCTTCCGGGTACAAGGGGCAGAAAGCACAAATTATTCAATTGAGTCATAGGGAATGATGAGCAGGACACTTCTACTTCAAACTGTGATTCAGGGCTGGAGAACCTGTGGCCTTGAGGAAACTTGTGGCCTTTCTGATCATTAAGTGTGGCCTTTTGACTGAATCCAAATTTTATGTAACATTATTTCACTAAAAGGGGTGCAGCAGAGAAAGATGAAGCTTCTCTTGTCTCATTTGGCTTAAAAAAGAGTGATCTTGGAATCAGGAAGCTGCAGGTTCCTTACCCTGTATGAACTATCTTCATAGGAAATACATCTAACTTTTCCTTGCAACAGCATTTTAAAAAGGTAGTTCTGTCATTCTGTCAAGCCAGCAGTTTCAGGTGGTACAATATGTGATAGCAAAAGTGTGTCCTCTGATCTACTCTTGAAGCGTGTGTTCTAGATTTGATTTGTGCCGTAGACCAGGCTTAAGGATGGGACACTCTGTATACGGCAGGACAGAGGTCAGGAATATTGAACTTATAATCACAACATTGGTTGATTCTAGTTAAGGAGAATCACTGTTCCTCTTTTAGAGAATTGGTCCAATGTAATCCACAGCTCAGGGAGTAGCATAAGTTTGCCCATAGGTTATATATTACATCTTTTTGTACCTCAAATATTGTTGGTACTATAAGAGCCTCTAGGTAATTTGTCCTCAGATGGCAGTGGTCCATCAACAGTCAACATTCACTGCACCTTTGGAATAAGGATCTCAATCTTGAGGGTGGATCTTGGAAGTATAGCATCTTGTCCACTACCTCACATGTTTATTGTTAGTGAAAGAGCACCCTAGTACAACTTTTATTTATGAGAAGTAGACACACATTATGAAAATGCAATATATTCATGCTTTTTGATCAAACAATTCTTTTAAATTGGAAAAAGAACTAGTACACTAGTTTATAGGAAAGAAAATATAGGTACCCATTAAAAGAATTTAATATATGTAGTGCATATTTTTAAATTAAACATGTATAATGCATCAAGAAGGGAGATACATTGGTATATATATATTTATGCATATTGATATAGAAAGATCATCATGACATAATATGGAGTTAAATTGAAATAGCATATGTTTCATTTATAAATGTTTTTACTCTATACATTTAATAATCTATTATATTTTTATAACCATAAAAGCATATACTACTTACCATTAGATCATTGATCTTCTGGGAAATTCATTTTTCTTTTTTTAAATACCAAACCAGTTAAAATATAGACAAAATACAAGAAGAGATATTTTATCAAAGATAACATTTGGATAGTAAGTAAACACATAAAAAGATGTTCGTATAGCTAGACATTGTGGAAATTCAAATTAAGATCTTAATTCTGTATCATAATACTCGTAATGGCTAAAATGAAAGATTAAAAACAATAAGAAATTCTGGTAAGGATATAAAAACCTGGATCTTTGGGCTAAAATGATACAGCCATCTGGAATTGGTTGGTAGTTACTTAAAAACTTAAAAACTAAGACCCTTAACATGATCCAGCAATCCCAATTCTGAGCACCCACCCAGGAGGAATAACAACATAGGTATACACAAATGTTGTACTGATTTTTTTTTTCAAATCAGCTTTGCTTTAAAATAGCCATAAACTAGAAACAAATATCTTACAACAGTTAAATAATTAACCAACTGTGGTATATGCATACCATGAAATACTACTCGGTAATAAAATGGAATAAAGTTTTGTGATGCATGGAGCAGCTGGAATGGGGTGAGAAAAAGTAATCTGAAAAGTTCATGTACTGTATTATTCTGCCTCTGTAACATTCTTGAAACAACAAAAACATAGGAATAGAGAACCGATTGGTAATTCCAAGGTTTAGGAATGGTGGGAAAAGGAGGTGGGTGTCTCATGAGGGAGATATTTGTAGTAATAAAATAATTCTTACCTTGATTACATTGGTGGTTACATAGATCTGCACATGTGATAAAATCACACAGAACTACACTTACAACCTGTGCTAATTTCCTGGGCTTGGCGTTTTACTGTGGATATGTACGATAAAACAAATGAGTGATGCTGGGTGAAGGTACATGGGACCTTTTGGTACTATCTCTGTAACTTTCTGTAGTCTAAGTTGTGCCAAAATAAAAAAATATATATATATTCAAATTTTGAAAAGAATACATTTTATTTTTGGAGAAAAAAGCTTTCTGAAGCCTTGCTTTTCTTTATAATCTTAATTAAACAAGGATCTTTTCAGGAATATTGTAGAATAGAGATTGAACAAAATGTTTCAAAAACTAAAATGTAATGAAAGAATAAATGGAAAAAATATTCACAGTTTCTTTTCGTCATTAATTGATTGTCAGAAGCCAGTAGGTAAAATTTATTAACTAAAAACTAGAATGGACTTATAAATAAAAAAAAATGTTTTAAATGTTCTACCCTTGGTTTTAAGAAACAAAAATAAATGTATATCCCCATAGAGTATAGGTTTCTTGGAATTTTCTATTTTATATGTAAGACATGTAAAGTCTAAACACATTCAGTGAGTAAAGGATATAACAGTTGAGTTATAGAAAACCCAGATTCCTTTAAAAACTAAACAATTTCTTTCCAAGTAATTCTATTCATTTTGACAAGTTTTTGATGATATCAATCTAATTATTTTTTATTTCTCTTGGTGTCTGTGTTAAACCAGAAAGACAAAGAACTTGGAAAATCAGGCTATTTTTTCTTTCAAAAAATAAACCAAAAATAAACACAAAAATGCTCTGCTATATATAAAAAATTTTATTTTTTACATTAACTTTTGTTTTTCAAAATATTTTTCTTCCAGAGTCTATTTTTTCTGATGTGTGCTTGAGTCTTGTACCTTTTTTGGAAACAATGGCAAATGGCCAGACAGTGTGGTTGCTTGGGGAAAAACTCAGAGACAGGACTAGTAGGAGCAGGAGGTGTGCTGGTGCCTTGAGGCTCATCACATTTTGAAGCAGTTTGCAGAAATTGCAGATATTTAGTAGGGCTTTAAGGGAGGGTCTCCAATATTATATTTGAGTTCTGATTCCCTTAAGCTGCTTCCCAATGAAAGTCTCAAGATAGCACTTAAAACTATAAACAGAATTTCTAGTATTTTTGTTCAATGTCACGGATCATCTTGCACAGCTTCTCTGAGCACCATTTATTTAGCTTTAAAGTATTTGTCATTTGCTGCTGCATTACTCTTCCTCCTTAACTGTTTCCATAACAAGAAAGAGGACATGAAACTCATGTTTCCAATGTTGAAATTAAAATTGTCTATAGAAACGCAATAAGCTTCACATTTTAAGTGCTGTAAAAAAGAGACATAGAAATTTTCTGGACATTCAGAATGACATTGTATTTATTTAAAGTGATAGAAAAAGAAATATATAAATTGGAGATCAAATTTTAGATTCTGATTTAAATGACATTTACTGAGCAGTAACCATGTGATTGTCTCTTTATTGAGCACTCCACGTAATCCATTTTAATTAATCCACACTGATCTCTATGAGGAATTACTAGTACCCTGATTTTACAGAAAAAGCAACTGAGACTCAGAGAGGAGAATTAATTTCTAAATATTTTATACATAGGATAAAAATAACTTTTTTTCCACTTATGACTCCTGAAATATATTTGATTACATGTTTATGCAAACCTATAATTTCTTCATTATACACAACCTAATTATACTAATGCCATGAGGCTGATTTGTGGCTGTAGTTTATGGAAGGCAGACTATTATGTTTTATAATTAAAATACCAGCTAGAGAAAATTGGGACAAGAAATATAGCACTTTGTTTTTGATATGTGATTTAGTCACAAAAGGCATTTGATATGTAAATATCCATCTATCTCTATCTGAAAACTGATGTGAATTTGGGGTCTGGAATGGCTGTTATATCTCTGTTTTTAAGTTAACTTGTAAATAACTCCTTTATTTTAGATTGGTCTATTAAAGAATGATCAGTGAGTATCATCTTCTAACTTTTAGACTACATAACAGTCATTCTACTATCAGATTCAAAGCCTCCCCCTAGGCTCTGTGACTTTTCATCTTTCACTTTCATCAACCTTGCTTTAATTTTTCTACTTTAAAAATCTTTTATCCATTTTTTACCTTAAAATCAAAATAGAATCTGATTAAGTTCAACAAAGCAGTCTCTGTCGTCAAGAAAGGTAATTTAGGAAAGTGGCTTAAAAGAGCCTAAAATGAAATAGATAGACTTCTTCCACAAAAATGCTGTAGTTAAAATTTTTAAGAAATAGAAATACAACAGATAAAAATGAACTGAAATTCCTTTGGCAAGAATTTACGATAAAAAGTGATATCAGAAGTTTATACCAAACAAAATGTATAACATGACAATTTTAGTGTATGTGACTCATTCATTTCAAACTTGAATGAGGATCTAGTATAGAAGAAAGAAATATTAACGATATAAAGAAGTAGCAACTATTAAAAAATATGACAATAGAAAGTAATTTCTCAGTACTTTAAAGTACAGATATAGGGGACTATTTTCTTAAAAAAAATTTCTTGCCTCTGGGAAAATGGACATAATGCATTCAGTGCTATTTATACCCCTGAAGCACCTTCTCTTTCTAAGAAAAAACAAAAAAACAAAAAAAAAAACTGGGACACTAAGAAGAGAGCAGATCTCTTGGCAAACTACTGGAATTAGTAGACAGTAAATGGTGATAAACATCCATTCATGTGGAATGTGCCTGCCTCATTATTCACTTTTTAGGTTGATTTTCCAAAAGAATTACACCCAGAAAATAAGGGTGAATTGGAAATACGCTGGTCCTAAAATCCCAGTTTAAAAACAAAACTTGTTTAAAGTGATTTGCAACAAGACACCATTTAAAGCAAGTGTAAATCCTCTTTACAAGAATCTAACATCACCTTAGCCTTCAAATTATTTTCATATTTTTATAAGTAACATAAAGGAGTCAATCAAATGTAATTGGACTTATGTTAGATATGTGACATATTCATACAATGGGACACATTAATTAGCTACAAAAATAATGCTGCATGCAACAACATGGTGAATTTCACAGGCAGAATATTGAGATTAAGAAAACAACACAATAGAATATACATACAGACAAACCTTGGAAATAACATGAATTTGGTTCCAGACCACCTCAATAAAGC
The DNA here is from genome assembly GCF_000181295.1 of Otolemur garnettii. Classification (NCBI taxonomy): domain Eukaryota; kingdom Metazoa; phylum Chordata; class Mammalia; order Primates; family Galagidae; genus Otolemur; species Otolemur garnettii. Next base: position 14,257,985 of record NW_003852400.1, on the reverse strand, counting down.
AAGTCACACGATTTACTTTGCTTCTGAATGCATATAAAAGTTATGTTTACTTTTACTCTAGTCTATACTGTAGTCTACTAAGTGTGCAATAGAATTATGTCCAAAAACATACCGTGCATACCTTAATTTAAATACTTTATGCTATAAAATGCTAACAATTATCTGAGCCCTCAGCAAGTTATAATCTTCCTGCTGCTGGAAGGTCTTTCCTCAATGTTAATGTTTACTGACCAATCAGCCTAGTGGTTACTGAGGTTGGGGTGGCTGTGAGAATTTCTTAAAATAAAGCACCAGTGAAGCTCACCACATTGAGTGACTCTGTCTTTGATGAAAGATTTCTGTTTTCCTACCCACAGTAGGACTTCTTTGAAAATTGGCATCATTCCTGTTAAACCCTCCCATTGCTTTATCAACTAGATGTATGTACAATTCTAAATCATTTGTTATCATTTCAATATTTTTTATAGCATCTTCACTAGAAGTAGATTCTCTCTCAAGAAATTATTTCCTTTGCTCATTCATCAGAAGCAATTCTTTTTCTGTTGAAGTTTTATAATGAGATTGCAGCAATTTGGTCCTATCTTCAGGCTTCATTTCTAATTCCAGTTCTCTTGCTATTTCTACCACATCTGCAGTGACTTCCTCCTCTGAAGTCTTAAACCCTTCCATGTCATCCATGAGGGTTGGAATCACCTTTGTCCAAACTTCTGTTAATGCTGATATTTTGACCTCCTTTAATGAATCACATATGGGATTTAAAAGGGAGAATTTTTTCAGAAGGTTTACAGTTTGCTTTGTTCAGTCTGTCAGAAGAGTCACCATGTATGGCAGTTCTAGCCTTAACAAATGTACTTTTTAGTGCAGAGACTTGAAAGTCAAAATGACTCTTTGATCTATAGGGTATAGAGTGAATGCTCTGTTAGGTGTGGACACAACATTAATTTCGTAGATCTCATCAGAGATCCTGGGTGACCTTGACTAGAAGTATCATCAATGAACAATAGTATTTGGGAAGGAATCTATTCTTCTGAGTAATAGGTTCCAATAGTAGGCTGAAAATATTGAATAAACTATGTTATAAACAGATATGCTGTCATCTAGTCTTTGTGTTCTGTGTACAGAGCACATTTAATTCTTAAGTGCTCAAGATTTTCGTAATGGTAAATTAACATTGGTTTCAACTTAAAGTCACTAGCGGCATTGGCCTTTATCAAGAGAGTTAAGCCTGCCCTTTGAAGCCCTGAAACCAGGCATTGATTTCTTCTTTTTTTAATATTTTATTTTTTTATATAAAGTCTTCCAAAAATACAATGAATATGTCTTTTTCATTTCAAACTATTATGAGGGTACAAATGTTTTGGTTATATCCATCCATTTTTCTAAGTTTAAGTCAGGGTTATAAGTGTGCCTATGACCCAGATTGTGTTCACTGTACAAGTAAGGTAGATTTCACCCATCCCCTCCTCCACCTGCCTCACTGCTTGATTGCCATTCAGTTTTACCCCTGCCTCCATGTATACATGTGCTCATCGGTTAATTCCAGTTTAATAGTGAATACTGTGGGGTTTCTTTTTCCATTCTTTACATACTTCATGTTGGATAATGATCTCTTGTTCCATACAAATTGCTCCATGGTACATATGCATGTATATGCACATCACATTTTGTTAATCCAGTCATGAATTAAACCCACATCTTTGAAATTATAAATTGTGCTTCAATAAACATTCAAGTGCAAATGTCTCTTCGATAAATGACTTATTTCCCTTTAGGAAGATACCCAGTAGTGGGATTGCTGGATCAAATGGTAGATCTACTTTTACTTCATTGAGGAATCTTCCATACTGTCTTTCATAGAAGTTGTACTAATTTGTAGTCTGACCAGCAATGCTGTTCTGGTTCCATTCTCTCTACATCCTCACCAGCATCTATTGTTTTGGGTTTTTTAATAAAAGCCATTTTAACTGGTGTAAGGTGATAGTTCATTGTGGTTTTAATTTTCATTTCCCTGATGATTAGTGATGTTGAGCATTTTTTCATATGTTTATTAGCCATTTTTCTATCTTCTTTTGAAAAGCTTCTTTTTTATGACTTTTCCCACTTTTTGATGGAGATGTTTGTTCTTGGCTGATTTGCTTGAGTTCTTCATAGGTGCTGGTTATTAGTCCTTTATCAGATGCATATTTTGTGAATATTTTCTCCCATTCTGTAGATTGTCTACTTGTTCTGTTGATTTTTGGGTTTTTAGCTGTGAAAAAACCTGCTTAAGTTAATTAAGCCCCAATTATTTATTTTTATTGTTGCTGTAATTGCTATTGGGATCTTCTTCATAAATTCTTTGCCTACGCTGCTATCTAGAAGACTTTTTCCAACACTTTCTTTTAGCATTTTATGGTTTCATACTTTACATTTAAGTCTTGAATTAATTTTTATGAGTGGTGAGAGACATATTCAGTTTCATTCTTTTGCACTTGGCTATCCAAGTTCCCTAGAACCATTTATTGAATAGGGCATCTTTTCCCATGTGTATATTGTCTGATTTGTCAAAGGTGGGTTGGCTGCAGTGGTTGGTTTTATATTTGGGTTCTCTGTTCTGTTGGTATGATTTCTTCTTTCTACCTGTGAAAGTCCTAGGTGGCCTCTTCTTCCAACAGAAAGCTGTTTCATCTACTTTGAAAATCTGTTCTATTGTAAAGCATGGTGACTATACATACCAATATGTTGGATTCTTGAAAAATGCTGAGCATGGAGGTAAAATGCTTGTGCCACAAAAATAATACCTTTGTGAGTTAATGTGTATGTTATACTCACTAGATGTATTCATTTACTATATATATATATATATACTTTAAAACATGCTATATATAACAAATACATGCAATTTTATCTGTCATTTAAAAAATAAATATGAATGAACACGAAAAAATATATTAATTTGTATGTGACCATTTTTCTCATAAGTTTTTTGCTCATTTTCATAAAAATAAATGAATAACAAAGTCTCAGGATATATGCCATGAATAATTTAAACTATAATATTATAGGAAAATAATAAAATTAAATATATTTCAATGTTAATGGTGAACATATTTTTATTATATATTTGTGCTTTTAATGCATTTTAGATTATATAAGATAAAACTGTGTGATTTTTATATTTAAAAAAAGAGATCAGGCACAGTGGCTGAGGCTTATAATCCCAACATTTTTGGAGGCTAGGAGAGGATTACTTGAGGCCAGGAATATAAAACCAACAACATAGCAGGACTCCATCCTCTCCAGCAATATAGCAAGACTGAATCACCTCCCTAACAACAACAGCAACAACAAAATTAGCTGGGCATGGTGGCATGTTCCTGTAGTCCTAGACACTCAGGAGGCTCAGTTGGGAGACTTGCTGTAGGCCGGGAGTTAGAGGTTGCACTGAGTTATCATTACACCACTACATTCTAGCCTGGGCAATAGAGTGAGACCCCACAAAGTATTCCTTCATCTTTACAAAGATAAACAAGAGAAAATTTACTTTAACCTGTTTTCAGAACTTTTCAGAACGTACAGACCTATTTTCTGTTACATGCAGGTTAAGACCTGTGTAAAGGATATTTAGCATAAAATAAAAATATTGATCATCAGGTAAATCAAATGAATAAAACACTGATTAAATTTTAAACACTTATTTGCATTTTTATTAGGTCATATATATTCAGGATGATATTCTAACATTTAGCTAGTGTTTATTGTCTTTAAATTTTTTAATATGTTTGATTTGGTAGCATAAATTTATGCACCCTATATTTCTGGCATATTTTTATCTTGGCACTAGATATCTTAGTGCAGTGGTGTTTTCAGTGATATGGTTTATATATATAACCAGAAGGGAATGCTGCCACTTGGGTCGGAACTGTCATTCATCTATTCAAACTTCAGAAGTATCTTAGCTTTTTTTGTTTTCCACTAGAGGATTACCGGAAAGATTGCACACTGCCTCAAACTACAGGCAAATCCTTTATCAGCACATCCTTTTGAAACTGTCATTGAACTGCCTGGACCTCAGGAGTGATAAGCATTAATAATACCCTGTCCCTTTTATCCTTTCTGCCTTTCAGCTTTATTGCTGGATTCTTTATCTAAACTTAGGTTTTATAGTCTAGACAAATGCAATTCTCCTTGAGTTCAAAAGTGGTGCTTAACCTAGCTTGTACAGATGTGTAAGATTTTTTAACTACTTATTTTCTAAAATAATCAATACTTTCCTATAAATAACCTTGGGATTTACTTGTAATGTTTCTGTATCATAGATCACAGCATTATCTAAAATAAAGTCCATTTAAAAAGTATCCTGTACCTCTAGAGATTGATGAATGGCTTTCCAAAATGTGCATTCCAAGTCATTGTTTAATTTGCCATTTTTGAATGATTTACATATACATGCAGACCCACAACATATTTATAGGCTTAATAATGGCAATTAAAAAATTAATTGTGAATTGCCTAGGGATAATGCTTAAAGGTTAAAACATATGAGAAAGAACATTTTTTTTGAGGTTTTTCCTTTTTTGAGGTTTTTCCTTTTTTGGTCTTCTATGAAAATTTTAAATGCTAAGTTCTTTAATTAGTTATTTTAATTTTGAGATAAATATAATCAAAACTGCCATATGCAAACCACTTTGTATAATTAAAAGATAAGTATGTTGCACCATTTTATTTTGCATGTACTTGAAACAATAACGATCTGGTTTGGCAGAAGTTTTTTGGGGGGGATTAATTATTGTTAAGATGTTTTGCAAATAATACTAAAATGACCTCACAGAACATTTTACCATTCCTGATGGATATTTTCACATCTAACATCAAAGAATTGTGCATGATTATGAAATTAGATAAATTATATTAAGCATTACATCCCAAGGATGTTATATTAGATTAATCATAAACCAGAAGACTATCTTACTTAGAGATTTTATTGAAATCAGACTAAAAACTGGATATAAGACTTTAAACATTTCTATTTCTGATGTATATGACAGGTAGTTTAACAAAGCAAGCTAACGCTTCAGCAATAAACAGGCTTTTAAAAAAAGTCACTGTTGTCAGTTCTGTGTTTTAACAGATTTGTCTCCTTTAACATATGCTTAAGGAGATGTGTCCTTTGAAATTATTTTACCTTAAAATTGTGTTTGTGTGTGTGTGTGTGTGTGTTACAGTAGCAATAAAGTATCGCTAAGAGATAAGTAACCCTAAGAATATGAGTAGTTCTTTCTTAAACTCTCTCTTTTTACTTGTGTGGATCACTCAGTTGATCATCTGGTAAAACATTTCCACCAGTGTCTTTGATTCCTTCGTATCTTAGCCACACCTGCTGAGCAAAACTCCACTTGATCCATGCTAAAATTGCTGTCTTTTGGAGCAACTCAAAGAGAACTGGAGGCTATCATCTTAACAGAAGTATCTCAGGAGTGGAAAAGCAAACATTTGTTCTCACAAGTGGGAGCTAAGCTATAGTTTGCATGTCATACAGAGTGTCATAAATATTGAAGATACAGAAGAGGATAGGTGAAGGGGAAGTGAGGGATGAACAGTTATCTATGGGGTACAATGTACACTGTTTGGGTGATGAGTACACTAAAATCCCTGACTTTACTACTATGTAATTCATGCATGTAACAGTAACAAAAAAAAATTTTGACTCCCTGAATTTATTGACATAATAAATAAAAAGGTTTTTTTTTAAAAAAAAAATAATGGAATTAAAACATCTTGTCTTTCTTTCATTTATTTCATCTCTACCACTGTTCCTTTCTTTTTTATTTCAGGTTAATATGAGGGTACATACTATTAAGTTACATTATTTGTGTTTGTAAGGTAAAGTCCAACATCCCAGCTGTTCTTCCTTTCTTTATGTTTTGTCTGAAGAACTTCTAATATTTTTGCAGAGTTCATTTGTTTGCAATTTTTGTTTCTGTGAAAAGTATTTCTTTCTTTCTTTGCTTTTGAAGGATAAATTTGTTAGGCATAGAATTCTATGTTGACAGGTTTTTTTTCTTCCAACACATGAAAGATTTTACTCTACTTTTCTTATCTGCATGTCTCCTGATAAAACTCACTGTGATTTTCATCCTTGTTTCTCTGTGGGCAAACCTATTCCTCTAGCACTCCCTGGATTTCCTAAAGATTTCATCTTTTATATTTGTTTGTATAGCTGTATAAATATGATATCCACAAGGGCATTTTTGTATTATCTTTATGATTACTGAAATCCCTAGACTTGTGGTTTTGTGTCTCTCATGAATGTTTTTTAATAGTTAGAATCATTAGTTTTATTTTTCCTCAAGTTTAAGGGAATTTGTATTTTATTTTTTTTAAAATTTATTTTTTATTGGATCATAATTGTGTACATTAATTCTATCATAGGATACAGTGTGTTGCTTCCATACGCAGTTTGGAAAACTCTCATCCAACTGGCTAACATAGCCATCATGTCTTTCTCATAATTGTTGTGTTAAGACATTTATATTCAACCTTTAGACAAATTCACATGT
>NW_003852400.1:14232389-14250251 GCF_000181295.1 Otolemur garnettii | reverse complement strand
TTTTTGTGCCAGTACCATGCTGTTTTGATCACTATTGATTTATAATATAGTCTGATGTCTGGTAGCATGATCCCCCCTGCTTTGTTTTTGTTTCTGAGTATTGTCTTGGCTATTCAAGGTTTTTTCTGATTCCATATGAAATGCAGTATTATTTTTTTGAGATCTTTAAAGTATGACAATGGAACTTTAATAGAGGGAATTTTTAAAATATAATTTTGTTTGTATGTAAACCAATTTAAAATTAAAACAAGATGACAAAATCCATTTAGAAGTACCTACATTCCATCTTTATCCACTCTGCTTGTTCCTTTCTTCCCTGATGGGTAAAACAGTTGTTGGGGCTAAGAACCACACCCCTAAATATGGGTCACTAGAAAAGCAGCTCAGGTTCTTCTGAACTTCTTTATTCCCTCCTGTCCATCAACCCTTTGTCTATCCTGAAGCACAGGATGAGATTGTTCTCTGAAATTCCCCTTTCTACATAGAAACCAGACCCAACAAAGAGAAACAAAATTGCCTTTGATCTCTTCCCTGAAATATCATTAAACAGAGAACATTATGACTCATATCACAGAGGAAAAGACTGAAAATTAAATACCAGACACCAAAGCCCAGACAAATCTTGTCCCAAACCATAGTCTGTTCTTGACTCCCATTCAGTTTTCAAAGAGAGTCAGTCATTTCACAGATAATGTCTGCCTCCTGGGTCCATTCATTCCTTCTCCAAAAATCCGTTGCTCCTATAACCCTCATCCCCTTCCCCTATAAAAAAGGGTACATAAGCATCTATAAGCCATTGGGTTATTCAGTAAGCATTCTCCTGCAATTTCTGTGTGCTATGTATGTTAAATAATTTTATATGCCCTTTCTTCTATTAATGTGTTTGTCTTTTCATTTTCAAAGAATTTTCAGAGGGCAGGGAAAAACCTTTTCATTGGCCCCTATACTGCCTTTAGTTTTTGATTTAACCTTCCATTTTTTAAATTAAGCATTTATATTTTAGAGCAGTTTTAGATTGGCAGCAAAATTGTGTGGAAGGAGCAGAATTCCACATTTACCCCCTGTTTGCTTATGCATGGTCTTCCACACTTATCAATATCCCCCACCCCACAAGGATGGTACTTTAATTGTAATTGATGAGCCTAGATTGATGAACTTACTATTATTACTCAAGGTCCACAGTTTACAGTTCACGTTTTTCTGTTGTGAATTTTAATTTATCTTTTTACTCTTTTTTTAACTTGAAAATATCAAGGGGTACAAATGCTTTGGGTTACATAGATTGCTGTGTAATGCTCGAGTCTCTGCTGTAGTTGTGGCCATCACCTAAATAGAGTTCATTTTATCTATTAGGTAGATTTTCGCCCTTCCCCACCTCTCCTCTCCCCCGATTGATTTCCACTGACTTCTACTTCTCTCCATGTACATATGTGCTCATCAGTTAGTTCCAGTTTAACAGTGAGTACATGTGGTGTTTGTTCCTTCTTGAGATGCCTTACTTAGGAAAATAGTCTCCAGATCCATTCAGATTATTGCAAAAGGTATTGATTCATCTTTTTTTTTTTTTTTTTAACGAGCGAGTAGTACTCCATGGTGTAGCAGTTTACTTTTGGTGTTGCATATTCTATGCCTGGGACAAATGTCTAATGACGTGAATCTACCATTGCGCTACTGTACAGATGATTTCACTGCCCTAAAACTCCATTGTACCCCACATATTCCTTTCTCCCTCCCCTTACTTTCTGGTAACTACTGATTATTTTTACTGTCTCCATGGTTTTACCTTTTCTAGAATGTCATACAGTTGTCACATAATACTCAGCGTTTTCAGATTGGCTTCTTTCATATAGTGATAGATATTTAACGTTCCTCCTTGTCTTTTCATGAGTTTGATACTAGAGTTTCAGGTTCTTGGTCTTGGCATTCGAAGACTGAATCTATGGACCACAGGATCATTGGTAAGTCAGGATTTATTCACAGAAATAAAAATTACAACTACAAAAAAACCAAGCCTCCTGGCAGAGAGAACCCAGGAGGGGAGCAAGCTCCTGCTCTCTCTTCAAGGTCTGTCCTTGGGCTCTCTGCTCAGGGGTTTATATAGTAGCAGGAGGTTATTTAGCCAGAACTCAATGTTGACTTTTAGGGCAGGAGTCTTCCTCCAGCTGTCCAAGGAACTCTCAGGCCTTGGAAACTTACATGAAATTCACCAGTCAGAAGTGCCTGTGGAGGAGACAGCAAGGCCCATCCATGAAATTGACTAGCCAGAAGTACACAGGGAAGAGAAAGCAAGGTGCCAGTGTCTCCCCCTTAGGCTTCTGACCCTTTCATCAAGCTGGTTCCTCCAGCAGCATCAACACCACCAGGGCTTAAGGCAGCAGGTTGTGGCACCACCTTGTCTTGTATCAAGTTGATAGCTCATGTTATTAGTACTAAATAATATCCCATGGCCTGAATTTATCACAGTTTGTATCCATTTATCTACTGAAGAACATGTTGGTTGCTTCCAAGTTTTTGCAATAATGACTAAAGCAATAGGCCCCAGCTTGGCACCTGCAGCTCAGTGGCTAGGGTGCTAGCCACATACACTGGAGCTGGAGAGGTTCAAATCTTGCCCTGGCCAACCACAACCAAAAAATAGCTGGCCTTGTGGCAGGCACCTGTAGTCCCAGCTACTTGGGAGGTTGAGGCAAGAGAGTTGCTTAAGCCCAAGAGGAGTTTAAGGTTGCTGTGAGCTGTGATGCCATAGCACTCTACTGAGGGCTACATAGTGAGACTCTTAAAAAAAAAAAAAAAAGGGCAGTAGGCCCCGCCTGGTGGCTCATGCCTGTAATCCCAGCACTCTGGGAGGCTGAGGTGGGTGGGTTGCCTGAGCTCAGGAGTTGGAGACCAGCCTGAGCAAGCTTGAGATCCTGTCTCTAAAACATAGCTGGTCACTGTGGCCAGTGCCTGTAGTCCTAGCACTTGGGAGGCTGAGGCAAGAGGATCACTTGAGCCCCCAAGTCCGAGGTTGCTGTGAGCTGTGACGTTACAGCACTCTACCCAGGGTGACAAAGTGAGACTCTTTTCCCTTCCACAAAAAAAAAAAAAAAAAAGAAAGAAAGAAAGAAAAAAAATGAATAAAGCAGCTGTAAATACCCTTGTGTAGGTTTTGAATGGTCTTCTTAAGTTATTCTGCTATTTTGCATTCCCACTGGCATGAATGAATGCTGTTGTTGCTCCATATCCTTGCCACTATTTAATGATGGTTTTCTGGATTTGGGCTATTCTAATAGCGGTGTCTCATTGTTGTTTTAATTTGCACTTCCCTGATAATATACAATGTTCATAACATTTTTATATACTTATTTGCTATCTTATTTGCATATCTTCTTTGGTAAACTGAGGTGTCTGCTAAAACTGGCCCATTTTGCAATCAGCATTTTTGTTTTCTTGTTATTGAGTTTTAAGTTTTCTTTGTATATTTGGCTAACAGTCCTTTATCAGATATGTCTTTTAAAAATATTTAAAAATATTTTAAAATATTTCACAGTCTTTGGCTTAACTTTCTGTTCTTTTGACAGTGTCTTTCTCAGTGGAGCTATTTGTAATTTTAATGATGTTTAGCTTATCAATTTTTTCTTTCAGACAGCCTGCTCTGTTGTTGTATCTAAAAAGTCATCACCAACCAGCCAGCATCTATGCTATATCTGAGTCTGGTTCTGATGTTGCTGGGCCTAGTCAAACTGTGTTTCCTGCCTTTTAGTACACCTTGTAATTTTTTCTTTGCAGCCAAACATGATGCACTGGGTGACAGGACTTGTACAATAGGCCTTTACTAATGTGGTGGTAGGTGTGGGTCTTAGTGATTTTTTCATCTTGTGCCTCTAGGCTGTGACCTCATCAGTGCCTCTCAGGTTTTCTTTTATTCTAACCTCCTTAGGTTGTACAGAATGGCTAGAGAGGGCTGTACTGGGTATGATCTTTCCTCCCCAAGGAGAGCTAGTGCTTGCTTGAGTTGTATTTTCTTTCCCCCAAGGCCAGTTAGACTCTAGTGAAGCCCTGGCAACTTTGGCTTTGGTTAACGAGTTTCTTCTGAAGGCAGATTTTGTTAGGTAGAACTGGATACTCTGGCATATTTCACAAAGGTTACTTTTCCCCTCCCCATTTTTGGAGCATAGGGAGATATTTCTCAATATTCAGTGTGAAAATCTGGTTGAGTCTTTGGAGCTAAAACTCACAGAGGTGTGAAGCTCTTGATGACTCGGCCCCATTGGAATTTTGAACTCTGAGAGTTGTCTATAATCAGTCACCAGCAAGTCATCAATTGTAACTCGAATTTCTTCTTACTCTTCTTTTTTGACAGTATCTCATTTTGTTGCCCTTAGTAGAGTGATGTGGGTCACATCTCAGAGCAACCTCAAACTCTTGGGCTTAAGCAATCCTCTTTCCTTAGCCTCCCAAGTAGTTGGAATGATAGGCACCCGCTAGAATGCCTGGCTATTTTTTTAGAGACAAGGTCTCCCTCTGGTTTAGGCTGGTCTGAACCTATGAGCTCAGTCAGGCTACCTGTCTCAGCATCCCAGGGTGTTAGGATTATAAGCATCAACCACCATGTCCGGGCAACTCAGATTTCTTTAAACTGGAACTGGTTACCATAGCAGTTTCTGCTTGTGGGTTTCTGCTTCAGTAAGTTGTGTTTCTCTCTATAATTTGTCTCTCCAATTTGGGAGGCGATTTTCCCACTGACTTCACTTTTTTAATGTATTTGGGATGAGTTGATAACTTTTCTCTCTCACTCTGTTTGTTGTTGGGTTTTTTTTTTAGGTTTTATCTTTTGTTAGAATACAGTGGCAACTTCCAAGTTCTTTATATGCTGGAAAAGAAATTGGAAGTCTCTTTCTTTAATTTAAAAACATTGTTTGTCTGCTATTATTACTTGATATACATGTATTTATTCTGCCTCTTTTTTCCCCATCTTCAAGTAGAGTTGCTGACTTTTTGATCATTTCAGGTTTTTCCTTGTTGTTAGGACGGAGTGACACCTTCCAGCTTACCTTCTGGAATCTATAGAATAATTTTCAAGTTTTTCCAGTTCTTTACATGCTGAGAAATAAGAAGTCTTTCTCTTTGATTTTAAAACTTTCTTCTATTATTACTTGAAATATTTCTTTTGCCCCATTCTCTTTTCTCGTATTCTAATTATGTTTATGTTTATAACTTTTTTCCATATTGTTTAGCAGCCCAACAAGTTCTTGCATTTTCTGCATATATGCACGCATTCATTTATTTTTTTCTCATTGCATTTCAGTTTAGAAAATTTCTATTGACTGTCTTCAACTTCACTAATTATTTTCTCAGTTGTATCAAATCTACTGACTTGCACATTAAAGCTATTCTTCATTTATTTTTGTCTTCTTGACTTTTAGGATTTTCTTTTGACACTTTCCCATTGTTATCATTTCTCTGGCAACAAAGCACATTTTAAAGTCCTGTGTGAGAATCCTAACACCTGTGTCATATCTGCAATTTGGTTCAGATGCTTGCTTTGTTTTTCCAGACAGTATAATTTTCTGTTCAAAGTTGGATGTGTTGTGGCTGTCATAGTTAACTAGGTTTGAATGTGAGGATTTATGTTCATCTGCTTAGCTTTGCTTAGCTATAGATAGCAGAGGCTTCAAATGCTTTGACTGTTCTTATTTCTGCTCTTCATCTTGGTTATGACTTTTCTTTGCACTAATTCTCAAAGAGAGTCTAGATCTTATAACTCTTTCAACAGTAATCCATTGAAATAATCTGTTCCTGTACTTGAAGTTTGTTGGTATAACTGTAGGAGAAGGAAGTTATATACAGTCTTCTTGATTAAAACTCTCAGTCTAATAGTGTCCAGTCTAACTGTGTGCAGAGGGAATGGCTTTCTCAAGCGTCTCTCTCTCTCCTCCAGTGGTGTAACTTTTATAACCCTGGCTTCATATGCCCTGTTCTGTGGACTTAGAATTCTCAGTCTATGTTTTAGAAGCCCTGCCCTCTGTTAACAATGATTATTCTCTTTTTTGTACTTGAGGTTGGAGCTCTGAGGGGGATATAGCGTTGTATAATTCCTTTTTTCCTTATGGGGTAAGCTTCTACCCAAGTGTTTACCCTGAAAGTAGGACTTTATTATGAATATTCCTAAAGGGTTTCACCATGTTTTCTCCTCCTCTCCTTCTGACAGGATCATACAGATATTTTCTCATACCTTTTCTTTGAAAACTGAGTAGATTTTTGGAAGGGAAACCCACAACAGCATGGGGACTCATTGTGGCCCCAAGAATTTCCCACTCTCATTCTAGTGCACATTCAAATAACACTGAGCTATCTGATTTTCCAAAGAAGTCAGTGGACTTATCTCTATGGCTTCCATGCTTCTGCTGTAAGTAAATAACTCTCAGTTGTTCTGTTTAGCTGCTGCTGTCTTTCCAGATACTGAGAGGCTGTTTTTTTCTGTGACCTCATTCTTTGAAGGGCCTAAAAATGTCAATTTTCAGTTTTTCCAGTTCTTATGGTTGTAAGGAAAGAGTGCCAACTTGTGAGATCTTTATCTGTATACATTAGACCTGAAATAAGAAGTCTGTTTCCTTTTTTAATTAAATAAAAAGTAATTTAAAAATTAGAGGATCCTGTTTACTAACTACAAATAGTATTGTATACATATTGTATGAAAGAAAATCATCAAATATAATGGCGAAATTATCTTTTATCCTTAACAAAAAGGTATTGTTACTTGGTAAACTTGTAAAGAATTTCCAACTACTTTTTCCATGTGTAGAAAAAGAATAATTGAAATGATTATTTAAAATTATGTTTTAATTTGTCAATTTACACATAATCTAAATTGTACTATTTCACCTCTCACAAAAATATAATGTTAACATCTAACATTTATTTATTTTCAATTGTCTCAAGTAGAACTATTTCCTTTCATTGGAAGGTTAATCAATGGCCTAACAGATATTTTTTTTTTTTAACCTTCTCAACTTGTTGCTGGTCAAATCTTACCCTAAGGCATTCTAGGGACTCTAGCTTTTGCATTTAGGCACAGTTAGTAAAAATTATCTTCTTTCTTCTATCATTTCAACTTCACCCACATATACAATATCCTCTACAAATGGCAGTTGATGAGTATTTTGACCCCTTTCTCTCCAGACCTCCCTCATTAGGTCCTTGGGATTCTCTGTCTTACTGAGTTTTGGCACCCACACTCAAATCTTGTTCTCTAGATCTCAGTGTATATTTCTATTCTGTCCTTGATCATGCAATATCTTAGTATTAGATACGTGCTATTTAATGAGTTCTCAATCATTTTTGTTAAGTTAATAAACACCTCAATTACTGAACTCTCTATGGGCCACAGTGTATATGACATATTTGTCTTAAATATCTATGTGTTAATTTAACATCTGATTCTTTTTTACCTTCACCCACTATTTCCCATCCTTTTTAATTTTTACTCTGATAACAGAATGAGATAAGTAATCCATGTAATCTAAGTTACACTGTGTAAATAAAGCAACCTAGAAAAGACATGACTGAAATATGTTCTTTCCTCGACGAGGTTAGATGTACATGTATTAATCTAACTCAGCCAGAATTTTTGATTTCTTTATATACATAATAGTATCTTGGGATAATGATTTTTCTTCTTTTTCTATACAGCATGAAAAGAAACACTACAATTTAAAGATAGAAATTATCAGGCTGTATAAAAAGAAAGAACCATATGCTTCTTACAAAATGTCACTGTAAATATAAAGAAAAAAATGGTTAAAAGGATCATAAAAGATATATCATGTTAATTCTAATCAAGTTAAATTTGGTATGGCTATATTAATTATAAAGTAAAGTTTCATAACAAAGTACATTAACACACATAAAGAAGACAATTTATAATGCTAAAGTGGCCAATTAATTAAGTGGGCATACTGTCTTCCATGTTTGTACGCTTGATAAAAATCCATAACTAACTCAAACATACTTCTTAGAGATTAATAAAACTAATAAAGTAGATAAATTGATAAAACTCTAGCCTAATTTCTCAGGATAAAAAGAGAAAGTCACAAATTACCAATACTGGGAATGAGAGAGATGATGTCACAGTGCAGAATCTGTACTTATTTAAAGCAAAATCAGAAAATATCATAAGCAACTTTATGCCAATAAATTCAAGAACTTAGATGAAATGAACATATTCCTTGAGATATATAAAATATTGATGTTCATTAATGAAGAAATTGATAACCTGAAGTGGAAAAATTCTTTGAAAGACACAAACTATCAACACACACACACAAATAGATAACTTAAGCCCTATTACTATTTAAGAAATTGAGCTGTACTGTGAAAACTTTCTGCAAATTGTAAATGGTAGCAGATATATTCATGGATGAATTGTAAAGTAGAAATAACAAATATACAGAAACATTTTCAGAAATGAAAGGATTTAATGTTTCCACATTTTATGAAATCAGCAATATGAAGATGCCAACACTATAAAATGGCAATATAAGGATGTAAACACAGCAGGACAAAATACTTCATAAATATGGATGCAAGATTTCTAAACCGGTTTAGTAAAGGCGATTCAACAATATATTGTGACTATGTGAGATTTACCCCATGAATGAAAACCTGGTTTAACTTTCCAACAACATTGTATGTAATTCACGATATTAAGCAACTGCAGAATAAAGAACCCAATTATCATCTCAATAGACACCGGAAAAATGTGTGACATAATCCAGAACCTAGTCCTCTCAGGAAAGTAGGAATAGAAAGAAAATTCCTTAACCGGTTTAAGGGCATCTACAAAAATCCAATAGTTAATAACATACTTAGTTACCAAAAAATGACTTTTTAAAATGTTTTGTCTGTGTGTCTTTTTCTTCCATTTTTTATTTTGTTTAAAGTTCAAACTAATATGAGGATACAAATGGTTAGGTTACATTGTTTTCTATTCTAAAGTAAAGTTCAAGTTGTAGCTGAGCTCTTCAGCTAGGAGTCATGCTGAAAACCCTCATAAGTGTGTACATTAGGTGAGATCCCACTAATTGCCACCCCTCTTTCTCCTTTCCTCTCCCCCTCGCTAGACTATATTTGTGTTTTATCATGCGTGTGGGTATGTAGTTGTTTATATATTGGTTTCACAATGTTATTGAGTATATTGGATTTTTTTTTTCCATTCTTGAGATACATTACTCAGAAGAATGTGCTTCAACTCCATCCAGGTAAACATAAAAGATGTAAAGTCTCCATCTCTTCCTAGGACTGAATAGTACTCCATGGTATAAACATGCCACAGTTTGTTAATCCATTCATGGGTTAATGGGCATTTGGGTTGTTTCCACACTTGGCAATTGTGAATTAAGCTGCAGTAAACATTCTGGTACAATTGTCTTTGTGAGAAACTGATTTTTGTTCTTCTGGGTAGATACTTAGTAATGGGATTGTAGGATCAAATGGAAGAATTTAAGAATTCTTCTTACTTCTTTCCATAAAGTTAATATTAGTTTGCAATCCCACCAGAAGTGTAGAAGTGTTTCCTGCTCTCCACTTCCATGCCAGCATCTGCAGATTTAGGCTAATCTGACAGGGGTTAGGTGATATCTCAGAGTGGTTTTAATCTGAATTTCTCTTAAGATAAGAGAATGGGCATTTTTTCATGTATTTGTTGGCCATTCATCTGCCATCTTCAGAAAAGTTTGTGTCCACTTCTCTTTCCCACTTACAAATGGGGTTGTTTGCTCTTTTCTTGTTGATTAATTTGAATTTTCTATAGATTCCAGTTGTCAGACCTTTGCCAATTTCATAACATGCAAAAAACTCCCATTCCAAAGGTAGTCTTTTTGCCTTAGTTGTGGTGCCCTAAGCTATCCAGAAACTTTTAGCTTGATCAAATCCCATGTAATTATTTTTGATGTTGCTGCAATTGCTGGGGGAAGGGTCTTCTTCATAAAATCTTATCCCAGGTCAGTATTTTTAAGTGTTATCCCCACACCCTCTTCTAGAGTTCTTATTGTTTTGCTTCGTATATTTAAATCTTTTACCCAGTGAGAGTCAATTTTTGTCAATGGTGAAAAGTGTGGGTCCAGTTTCAGTCTTCTGCACATGGCTAACTAGTTCTCCCAGCACCATTTATTAAATATGGATTCTTTTCCCCAGGGCATGTTTTGTATGGTTTATCAAAGATCAAATGGTGATATGTGGCTGAGTTTCTCTAGATTCTCTATTCTATTCTATATATATCTATATGCCAATACCATGCCAATACCATGCTGTTTTGATCACCATACCAAGGTATTGGTTTATGGTATTGGTTTATGCCAATACCATGCTGTTTTGATCACCATAGACTTGTATTACCTAAAGTCCAGTAACACGACGCTTCCACATGTATTTTTGTTTCTAAAAATTCTATTAGCTATTTGAAGTTTTTTCTGGTTCTATATGAAACAAAGTACTATTTTTTCAGGTTTTCAAAGTATGATGTTGGTGCTTTGGTGGGGATTGTATTAAATCTATAGATTGCCTTGGGTAGTATGGATATTTTATTGATGTTTATTTTTCTCAGCCACAAGCAAGGTATGTTCTTCCGTTTGTTAATGTCCTCTGTCATTTCTTTCCTTAGGGTTTCATAGTTCCCTTTTTGGAAATCCTTCACATCCTTTGTTAGATATATTCCCAAGTATTTATCTTCTTTGGAGCTACTGTAAAAGATATAGAGTCTTTGATTTTCTTCTCAGTTTGACTGTTATTGGCATATATAAAGGCTATTGATATGTGAACATTGATTTTGTAGCCTGAAACTCTACTATATTCCTTGATCATTTCTGAGAGCTTTGTTGTTGAGTCCCTGAGTTTTTCCAGGTATAAGATCATGTCATTTGAAAAGAACATGAGTTTGACCTCTTCTGTCCCCATTTGAATACCCTTGATCTCCTACTCTTGCCTGATTCCAGCTGTATATTAAATAGCAATAGTGATGATATCTTTGTCTAGTTCTAGTTTTGAGTGGAAGTGCTTTCAGTTTTACTTCATTCAATAGGATATTGGGTTTGTTGTCGATGGCCTTTGTCAGTTTAAGAAATGTCCCACCTAAGCCTATTTTCTTTAAGTGTTCTTATCAGAAAAGGATGCTGGGTATTATTGTCAAAGCCTTTTCTGCATCAATTGAGAGAATCAAGAGAATCATGTAGTCTTTGTTTCTGAATTTATGTGGTGAAGTGCATTTATAGATTTGTTTATGTCGAGCCAATCTTGCATCCCTTGCCTAAAACCTACCTAATTGTGGTGTATAACTTTTTTTAATGTGTCACTGAATACAGTATTCTATTGGCTAGGAGTTTATTGAATTTTTTTGCATTGATATTCATTAATGATATTGGACTATAGTTTTCTTTTTTGTTGTCTCTTTTCTGGTTTTGGTATCAGAGTGATATTTGCTTTGTAGAACCTATTGGACTATTTTTTTTCCTTCTCTATGTTTTGAAATATATTATGCAATATAGGTACCAGTTCCTCTTGTAGCATTAGTAGAATTCTGATGTGAAACCATCTGGTACAGGGCTTTTTCTTTTTTGGAATATTTTGTATTATTGATACAATTTCAGAGCTTGATGTAGGTATATTCAGAATTTCTAATTCTAATTTAGGAAAGTGGTTTGTTTGCAGGTATTGGTCCATTTCCTCTACATTTTCATATTTCTGGGTATAGAGTTTTTTGCAGTAATCATTGAGAATCTTTTATATTTCTGTGGTATCTGTTGTTCTTTCCCCTTTATTGTTTCTGATCAAAGTTGTTAGAGATCTTATTTTTTTCTTTCTGGTTAGTCTGGACAAGTGTTTATTGATTTTTTTTTTTTTTTGAGACAGAGCCTCAAGCTGTCCCCCTAGGTAGAGTGCCGTGGCATTACAGCTCACAGCAACCTCCAACTCGTGGGCTCAAGTGAGTCTCCTGCCTCCGCCTCCCAAGTAGCTGGGACCACAGGCGCCCACCACAATGCCCGGCTATTTTTTGGTTGCAGCCGTCATTGTTGTTTGGCGGGTCCGGGCTGGGGATTCGAACCCGCCACCTTAGGTGTACGTGGCTGGCGCCTTAGCCGGTTGAGCTATAGGCACCGAGCCGTGTTTATTGATTTTATTAATCTTTTCAAAAAACAACTTTTTGTTTCACTGATCTTCTAAATGCCTTTTTAAAAAGATTAGGGAAAATAGTAGCGTGTTTGGTCTCATCACTTCCTTTTAACTGTCTTAGTCAGTCTAGACAATGCAATATAAGCAAGTGAATTAAAAGACATATCTTTTTAAAAAGAAGTTAAATATTCTTTATTTGCAGATGACAATTAGCTCTGAAGAATTTTCACTGAAAGCTATGAAAGTGCTACTGGAACTTTAAGATGCAAATTAATCAAGATTGTAGATTACACAATCAGTACTCAAATCATTATTTCTATACTATATTAATGGAAATTGAAATTTTCAAAAAATATTTAAAATTGTAGAAATTCATGAAATATTTAGGGTATACCACAAAAGTTTACAATGTATAGTGACAAAATTACAATGTGACGATTGAGATTCAGGCTTGAAAATGAGTTTGATTATTTTAATAACCACTTAAATCTGTAGCAATTCTTAATGGAAAATATTTAGAAATAACTTTAAAACGAACATTTTTTAAATTGAGTTATACAGCTCATTTATTGGCTATATTAATTGATTGGCATTATGAATAAATTTATATAGTTAACAGTTCATATTTACTGGAAATCTTAAATAACAAAGTTTTATGTCTATATAAGAAATTCCTTTAAAAACCAATTCACATTAATACATTCATATAACATGTCTTGTGGGTATGTGTTGTGACTTACACTTTAAGTATCATTTTCCAATTTGAAAAAAATCATCAACTCATAGTAATTATGGTTAAATATGTAAAAACTATTTTATAGCTAAATATATAAAAACTATTGCATATATTTGATTTTAAATATATGGTTTTGAATGACACTTATTAATGACAGTTCTTAATATTTGGAACCAAGTTACAGGTATTGTTATAAGTCATGAGATGGTTTAGAACAAAGAATGATCCTCTAAATCTTTAATTTATATAGTCCTCAGAATTTCTCTCAAATGTAAATATAGTGGGAAAAAATAGTACATATAAAATTAACTCAAGACAAAACTACAATTTCAATGCTTGGATTAGTGACTTAGATATGAATACTGATTAGAAAAAGAACATATATTCATATATCTATATGATAAAAAGTTTAAATGACAGTTTAATGTGGCACATGAATGTATAAAATATGGTTATTTGTCTATGAAACAAGTCAATTTTATGTTAAGATTAAAAATCAACCAATAAGGATTCAATAAAAACAAATATAATTAAATTAAACAGAAGATAGTTCAGTTATGAGCAAACTAAGGATGAACCATTACACAAAGGAAGATACTCATTGACAAATTAATGTTTACATTCTGCTAAATTAATTGTACATAATTTCATTTACTTCAGAAAATTTTGCATCTTGTTTCATTAGCCTCAGCAAAGTTTTAATTCTTAATTAGAGGTAAGCAGGAAACTTTTTGGACAGCTGGATGCATTCATTTCCAGTATACATTATGGCCTAATCAATTTAAATCTTGGCACCTGTAGACCATCTCCATTTGTTATAAAATGGTTCTATGGGTAACATCCTTGACTAGGATAACCTGATAAACTTCCAAAGGCCAACCCAAATTTTGCTTTCCCTTAATTTCTATAAGCAACTTTGCTTCCCCCTACATTATCCCAAGACAGTAAATGTGCAGGACAAGTTTATTTCGACCTGCAGTAATAACTGTCTCTCTTATGATAAAATTTTGCTAGGTAGTGAAATATTTAGGGGTATACCACAAAGGTTTACACTCCCTAATGAAAAAATGTTTTTTACAGTGGTCAAGGTATCAGTTTTAAGCATTCCTAAAAGGATTCCTTACATGCGCAAATATATCTTAATGATCACATAGCAGGGAAATCTAGATGCCCATTTTATATTGGTACATGTTAATTTTTTTATATACAACAGTGCAGGTTGTAGTTTCCCCAAGATCTTTGCTTGACTTCCATGGCTACTGATTCAAAAAATTAATAAAGAATTAATAGGCTCAGTGCCTGTGGCTCAAGTGGCTAAGGCACCAGCCACATACACCTAAGGTGGTGGGTTCGAATCCAGCACGGACCCACCAAATGACAATGATGCTGCAACCAAAAAACAGCCGGGCGTTGTGGCAGGCACCTGTGGTCCCAGCTACTTGGGAGGCTGAGGCAGTAGACTCTCCTGAGCCCAGCAGTTGGAGGTTGCTGTGAGCTGTAATGCCACAGCACTCTACCCAGGGGGACAACTTGAGGCTCTGCCTCAAAAAAAAAAAAAAAAAAAGAATTGAGACTAGGTCTTTACCAAATAGAAATTGTCATGTTTATTTGGCAATACTAAACTTGAAAAAGAATAATCACATGGAATTTATTTTTATTTGGCTATAAACTACTTCAGTTTTAAGCAGAAAGATACTTTTTTTGTTGTTGTTCATGTCTATCTTACTCTCAGTGGATATAAAATTGGTGTATGAGAGAGCAGTATAATAATAGGGCTTTGGAAATTGATCTATTAAATTACATTAAGACTGTCACATTAATTTTTTCAGCAGGGATCAAAATTAGACATTGAGTACTGACTTGATCTCCCTTTCTTAACTTCTTCCCAGAATTTCTGAGCA
Organism: Otolemur garnettii; assembly: GCF_000181295.1. NCBI lineage: Eukaryota > Metazoa > Chordata > Mammalia > Primates > Galagidae > Otolemur > Otolemur garnettii. Next base: position 14,235,470 of record NW_003852400.1, on the reverse strand, counting down.
TGGAAAATGTATCAGGCTGCACCTGATACAGAGCAGTGTCAGCAAAATTTCTCTCTCTGCCTTTGTAATACATTTTGAGCATTTAGGACTTTTTTTTTATTCTGTTACTACTACTTTGTCCATTTTAGCAATCAAAAGGTATAAACAAGAAAGCAAGTCCTAATAATTTGTATTAAACTTTATCACTTTTCACTCACAAGAATTGCGCTAATTTGTTTGATTTCTGTTTATTGTTACAGTTGTTAGGTTAAAAGTAATGTGAGTCTAGTCACCAGTTGATGTGTTTACTAATTCAGGTAGAATATTCACAATTAAGCTGTGTTCTAAGAATAATTCTCCAAAAATAACTCTTATAAAAATTTAAAGTTTACTGGTATTAGAAAATGTATTACTGGGTGCATTCAGGTGCAAGGAATAGAAATTGTGAGGTAAGAGGTTCAAGCCATGAAGAGTCTGGAATTAAGACTTCTTGTTAGCTTTCTGATGTACCATATTTAGATATGGCTTTTGTCTTCAGTGGGGCAATATGGCTATTGCACTTCCAGGCATCCTGTTTCCCTCTGAACAGGTAAAGCAGAAAAGACAAAAAACAAAAAAGGCAAGCAAATTGAAAACAAAGATAAAATCTGGCCTGCAAAAATGAAACTTTATAGTAAGTGGTACCTCACGCCTTCTTACTTTTCATTGAGTAGAGCCATGTTCCATGACCGTTTCTCAGTGTGTAGAAACTGAGAAGATGAATATTTGAGTTACTCATACTGCTAATTTGAACAAAATTAAGGTTCTTTATTAAGGAAAACGAAGATGGATAACTAGGGCCTGACTCAGAAACTATGTCCCTTCTCAATTAAAAAAAAAGTGGGAGATTTTTATTTTTATTAAAATAGACTGGCACTTTCTGATACATATACTCAATAACTCGATGAAACATTTTTTGCTTTTGATTATTTATCTCAAAGCATCATAAAAATAACCCAGTCACTTATCATGCAAGTTTTAATTGACTATAAAAACCCTTTTCTTCTATGTCAAATAATTTTATAAGAAAAAAATTCATCTAGCAAAATAATGTCATTGCTAACTTAATACCTTATTCTGTATTCTCTCTGATGATGTTGAGCATAAAAATAGTGTAATTATATTTCTAAACTGAAATAGAGTGTACTCATTATTTTGTTCTGAAAATTACACTCGGATTAATCATTTAGTAATCCCATAATTGCATGGTTAGTATACTAGTAGATGTGCTGAATAATTCAATTTGAATAAACTCTTAGATGATAATACTGAGGAAAACTATTGTTTATGTATACAAGTCATCAAGATGATACTGGTAAATTTTAGGCAAGAATTGTTTGGAAAATTATAATGTCTGTCAGATTATATTACACCATGAATTAAAAAAAAAAAAAAGATATGTTTAAGTGGCTAGCTCTCTGGAGTAGAAAAGATGATTGTTCCCAGATCCTTGATTCACTTATGCTATTTTGCAACTAATTATGTCAAGCAAATTGCATTCAATTGCCATTTCATTTTAGGAGGATGTTAGATACATAATGGTATAATAGATACATAATGATAGTAGATATTTTGTACTGGCTACTCTGAAAAAGTGTTTGCTTTAGATTTTGTAGTTTTATTTTATTCATAAAGTGATATTAACAATAACTATCTTACAAATGTCTTAAAAAAAATCAACTTCTTTTGCTCATAGGTTCTCTTAAGCATTGGTTGCAACATATTTCACACATCTCATCACTACCAAATATCTGATAGTCTTTACACTTTTCTTTCCAAGAAAACTTTTTAGTAATGTGCACATCTTTGTTTCCACATTATGTGTTTGTTATTTTTTCCTCCAAAATATGTATTTTAAGTGCCCTAGTAGTGCATTCAAGGGTCATGTAGGTATTAGGTAATTAAAAAGGGGAAATGTCTCTATCTAATTTCCTGTCATGTTACTGATAGTTTTAAATACTGTTTACTTTTCTAATAGGAAAAGTAAAAAAATACCATTTTATGAATTTTATCAAATAAAGTAAAATGTGGTGAGTACTAATACTTTCTTTTCTGAGGTAGATTACCATATTAATGCATTTTTAATTTACCTCTGTTTAGTGTACCAAAATAATTACATTGCTAAGTACTTAACTTTTTCCTAATTTTTTCCCTAGAACTTACCATAAGTGTTTTAATGGTCCCATAGTATCCTAGTATTAATTTACTTATTAACTCATTTCTCCATCAAATATTTTAAGTGACTGTAATATATCAAAAAATGTACCTGTGCGGATGGTGAAGAGAATAGGCCAGGTCCTCACGTATGTGCCATTGGTATTTCAGTAGAAGAGGATAGTTAACTAAGAGAAAAAAGAAATCAATCTGATAAGTTGAAATGGTAACAATATTAATAAAGACAATGAAATAGGTAACATAACAGTGTCTACAGTGCAAAGGCCCTGAGGAAATAATCAGTTTGATATGTTCAGGGAACATGGAGAATGTCAGCGTGGCTGGGACCTCTATTAGGTTTAAGGCAGCATATTTCATTGGTGGGTTACTCTGAGTTATCAAGCTTTTCCATCTGATTTGAAAGCTATGATTCTCAAATGAAAATAGGGTTTATGAGCTAAGCTGATCTTCGCATGATTCAGACATAGTATTAACTTAACCAGTCTACTAAACTGGGTATATATTTGGGTATTTAAACACTCTTAATGCTTATTTTCAAATTATTCTTCAACATGTTTGTGTTTACTTACATTTCCAATAACAGCATGAAGAGAGTCCAAGTCATTGAACTTGGAAGCATTTTATTATTTTTAATATGCTACATTGTAAATAGGTGACATAAAATTAAGCCAGAATCTATTTTGTAGTCATTAAATCTATAATAATCTAAATATATCATAAGTGATATAGACATAAACATTCATATTTCTTTTTTTTCATTTTTTTATTAAATGATAGGTGTGTACATTAATGCAATCATGGGGTACAGTGTAGTGTTTTCACATACAATTTGAAATATTTTCATCAAACTGGTTAACATAGACTTTATGACATTTACTTAGTTATTGT
>NW_003852400.1:14203383-14232255 GCF_000181295.1 Otolemur garnettii | reverse complement strand
CAAATATCTTCTCCCATTCTGAGGGCTGTCTGCTTGCTTTACTTACTGTGTTCTTGGCTGTGCAGAAGCTCTTTAGTTTGATCAGGTCTCAATAGTGTATTTTGGATGTTGCTTCAATTGCCCGTGGGATCCACCTCATAAAATATTCGCTCAGGCTGATTTCTTCAACATTCATATTTCTAAGTAAAGCATAATGATTATTAATTTCCTGAATAAATGTAAAATTGAAAAAACAGGAAAGGAAATAGAAGAACAAATGTGGGGCTCAAACATGATTATTTTTTATAGTCTGATTATTGTATCATGGGTAAGAACTTCTGAAACCATGAAAAAAAAAACTGAGTTATTTTAATTCACAGGCCTATTCCAGTTCTACTCTATCAACATTATAATTAATAATGTGCAAATCACTTGAAATAATGTTAGATTTTATGACAATAAGGTATTAAGAATTACTTATACATTTCAAACAATTTTTTCATTTTCAAGGTATTCTTTTGACCTTGTGTAACTCAGAAATGACAAAAGATTTTTTTCTTTGAACAAGTAGTACATATGAATCAGAAATATGCCTTGAGCAAATGAAAAATTCATAGATGACTTTTGTTTTATACAAATATTTTAGGGAACGAGTTTAGAATATCATGGGCACATTACAGATGTGGGTTTTAGGGTAAAGGCATTTTCCAATTGCATTCAGAGGGGAAGGAAAGAAGCTCCTAACACTAAAATTTATTTTAAAGTGAATATATCCATAGGAACATTCAGATACATGAACACAAATATGGCAACTCTATCACTAAGCTTTTTACAATTACTTAATAGAAAAAAATACTTAACAGTTGCCAGATTGGGAATTATTGATTCTTTAAGATTATCAGAAGCAGAAGGAAATAAAATAACCAATATTTTAAAGGTCTGAGCTAGCAGCCTGTTTTTTACTCCTTGTTTTAAAGTTCTGAAAGCTGTCAGCAAACTAATACATGCATTTATCATCACCTGATGTCTGGCCACAAGAATGAAGAAATGTCTCTAAAAACAGCCTTTCCTGGTTCATAGATCAGGTCTGAGAAGTATGAAGAATAGATAGCAGGAAACTAGGTCAGGCTTAGACTTTTATTTAATTATCTAATTTGTGCTGAATTTTGTGTGTCATGGCAGACATTATTATGGATTCATATAAGCTGATGTCCTCTTCCGCTTCCTTCCTATAGGTGACCACTGCATTTTTCTCTTTCTGTAGATGTCTATAATAGATTTGAGTATTTTGCTGTTCCCACTTGTTATAACCCTGTTTCTCCTTCCTGTTTTTGGTGATGAATGTACTATGTGTCATGGTGCTTTCCAGAAAAATAAATAAGACCAGACCAAGAAAGCAGTGTATGTATGTGCCATATCTAAGGGATGGTGGGATGCAGAAGCTGGAGAGCTGAGAAGACTTGAGTCTTGAGGCTGACGCATGCGCTTTAGACCTTTGAAGCATTGAGGAGAAATGAAACATTGTGATATTGGCCATCTATTATGGAAATAATCAGGAATTTAGCAAATAGAATTGCTCAAATAAAAGTCACACTAAAAGAAGAGAAGAACAGGAAAATCTGATTATTTTTCCCAACAGGGACAATGCTATGTAGGACAACATCTTTAGAAAGGAATATTTAAAATAAGGTGTAGATTTCTGAGCCAGTGCTAGAGTGAAAATACTCAAAAAATATCTTATTTTTTAGCTTCTGTGATTAAAAATGCATCAATAAACATGGTATGCCTATTGTCTCTAAAAAATGTCAGAAAAACAAAATTCTATTTACCATAAGCTACCTTTCACAAAGAATCCACTTGAGTGTTACTGCAAAATTCTACCAAACATTCAAAACCATGTTTAAAATGGGAATTAGCATCATTCCAATGACACTAAAATTATTACAGAGATGAGAAAGAAAAGAAAAACATTTCAGAGGTTCTTATGAATGCAGATATTGATGCTATACTCAATCAAGATGGCACACAAAAAGAAAAGGTCAGGCTGGTCCCACTTAATCATGAATAAACTATTTTCAGAAGAATCTGAAAGCACACTAAAAACAATGCATCATAATTAAGGAGGATGTATTCCAGAAATCCATAGTGATTCAGTACAATATATCCATTAATGTAATTCCTACTGACCCCAGCAAAAACTTTCAAAATGTCTAGCAACTATTTGTTTAAAAAAGCATCAATAAAATAAAAAATTATAGTGACTTTCTCACCTTGATCAAATCTCTTTAGCTCAGTTGCAAAGCCAATATCTGACACATTAGGAAATAAATCAGCATAATCCTAATAAGGAGAATCTTATTATCTTATTGTCTATACTGATTATCAAAAACAAATATGAAAAATTAAGACATAGGAAGGAATAGTTTTTGATTAATGTTTGAAAGACAGTTTGATAGTGATTTTTCTTAAACAATAGGTAAAACTAAATGTATGTCAAACCTTTCACTCAGATAAACTCCAAATGAATCAGAGATGTAAACATTTAAAAGGAAATGATATAAGTACTGAAAAAAATTAATTATCTTAAATGGAATTTCAAAAGCCTACAGAGTATGTTTCAAAATTCAGAAGCAATAAAAGGTGAATAAATTGGATAGCCATATCCTGAATGTACATATACTTTCTTACTATTCAGATGTAATATTTTTAACATCCTCAATAGGTCCCAGAACATGATCATTAGTTAATTCAAAACAAAAGGTGGAGAGAGATAGGGACCAGGGGACTGGAAATGATAAATGTATGACTGATGAGATGAGTGATATTTGACAGGAGGAAAAAATACCCAAAGTTACTACAAAAAGTAAATGGATTTCAGTCTATGGCCATCTAATATAGTTCTCTGTATATATAATATACATAGTCACAAGTATGTAAATACCTAAGAACATGCCTTTATAGTACTTAAAATAGTAAAAAGAATTATAATAAATACTGAAAATACATACTCTATAGCATAAATATTATTTTTTTTTGAGACAGAATTTCACTATGTTGCCCTTGGTAGAGTGCTGTAGTGTCACAGCTCACGGCAACCTCAAACTCTTGGGCTTAAGCGATTCTCTTGCCTCAGCCTCCCAAGTAGCTGGGACTACAGGCACCTGCCACAAAGCCCAGCTATTTTTTGTTGCGGTTGTCATTTTTGTTTAGCAGGCCCGGGCCGGGTTCAAACTCGCCAGTCCTGATGTATGTGGCTGGATCTCTAACCACTGAGCATGGGCGCTGAGTAGAGCATAAATGTTAAATATAGAATACTGGGGAAGAGAGAAATCACTAAGTTCTGGAAATAATTTCAAAAATGTATTTGCAATAAGATACAACCTGTGAAATTAAGATAAACTTAAGAGAGTGAAAGGACACTGTCGTGTAAAAATAATTTAATTTATCTAATACTTTTAAATATTTTATAGATATTCATCGTTATAAAGGAATAACTTCAGAAAACTTTATTTCCGTGCTATTCCTGGATTACCTGTTACCATGTACTATGCCCAGTTGCCTTCATGGTTTGCATAGACTGATGCCATCTGGAAGTTAAAAGCACCTGAATTTTCACTTATTCCACCCCTGACAAAAATCACATAACTATTTCCTAGCTTGAAAGGCATCTAAAGAAAGTGATTTTGCTACATGATATAAATATTTTATATTCATATCTTGAGAATTAATATTTATTTTTCTCTTAAATCACCCATTCTGCTGCTATCTGCTGGTCTTACCATCTTAAGACTGGTGCTTTTCTAGCATCTCCTGATATTGTCTTCCTAATTCTCTCTCCTCAGAAAAGTAATTAAAAACAAGCAAATGTTGACAAACTAAAATTACCTGAGAGCTTAGTGATAGACAGGTCCAGAAAACTGCAAGGGAAGAACTACAAAGAGCCCATACCTTTTGGAAACAATTTTTGTCTAGAATCATGAAGAAAACAAGGTACCAATAGGCTGTGTTACTGCTAATCAAAATATAATCAATATGAAGGAAACCACTTCATTTTGGAAAAGGCACAGTGAAATGGACCTTTTAGTAAGTAGGTGGAAAATGCTGTGACATTTCTGAAGGGTGGTCTGTACAATGACCATTAATAAGGTTCCCATTTTCACTGACCTGGTTATTCTTGTTCTAGGATATTTTTCTAAGAATAATTAGTGAAGGATACTAGTTGATTGCAAGTGAAAGTTCTTTGCAGAGTTGTTTGCAGTAGTAAAATTTGGAAGTTATCAAAGTTTTCAGAATTAAGGAACTGAATATATTTTGGCACATCCTAAAATAGAAAATTATTCAGCCAAAACATTAGCATTTGAAGCAGACTTGGTGTCACAGGAATTGAACAGAGCTAAGAAAAACGATTTCATATACATAGAAGAAAAGACTAGGGAATATTAAAAAATATATAAATGATTGTTTTATCTGGGTAGTGGGAACCAGATTAATTTTAGATTTTCTTACATATACTTTTATGTATTTTAAAAATTTGCAACATAAAAATACCTTTGTGCCTTTAAAAAACACTAATAAATACATGTAGAAGTTGATGTGATTTAAAGAACAGAAAGACAATAATAACTTACTATTGCTTTAATATTCTGTTAAATACTTGGGAAATCAATTTCCACATATTTTTCATTCAGAATATTAACATTCAGAGAGCTTCTTGGTTAACCATAATGTTCTACTGAGTTGGAATGTAACTTTGTGTTTAAAATGGGAATTAGCGTCATCCTCTTTTTTTCTTTGGTGTCAATATATAGCAAAGAATTTAAACCAGGCTAGTGTGAGCCATGTCAGGAATGAAAAAGAATGCTACACACACACACATACACACACACCAGTAATTGTTGAAAAAGAAGCCTTTGGGGGGTATTAATTTGTTAACATTCACCTGATTGGGAAATCTCTTTCCTGATGATGGTTCTAACTTAGACTCAAAGTTCTTTTTTAATATAAATTTTCCTGAACAAAACTTTTTCTTAGTAACAAAATTCTGATCATACTATTTATTGAGTTAAGGAATTTTATCTTTCCTGCTGCTCAAAACAAATGTCCATACACTGACAGAAACCTACATATAAGGTTTTCTATTTATGTCCAGTATTCATATTAATTATTAACACATTTCAAGCAGTTACTCTGGGCTATATGATACATTAGATGGTGAGTATATTTAACATACATGGAATTCTAAAAGGTCTGTAAGAGTCTTTAACTCTTTGGGCACTTATCACTTTCTGTGTTTATTAATTTTATTTTATTCCTAAAGCATATGACACCTAATTTTTATACATTTTCCCATGCACAATAGATTCAGTTTCTTATATAATTCTTTCAAAAATTCTTTGAAACCTTTTTTTTCTTTTTCTATATTTTGTGTTTTTTTATTAAATGATAGTTACATACATTAATGTAAACATGGAGTACAGTGTAGTGTTTTCATATACAATTTGAAATATTTTCATCAAACTGGTTAACACAGACTTTGTGTCATTTACTTAATTATTGTGTTAAAACATTCATACTTTAGTTCAAATCCTTTGAAACTTGACCTCTTCCATTTTCACATCACAAAACTATGTATTTACTTTTATGTGACAACCTTGTGTAATAGTTTATTGGTCTTTCCCATTTTTTTCCTTTAGAATTTCTCAACATCCCTTGATGTAGGCAAATCTCTTTCCTCTGCTATTTTTATCTGTAGTTCAATGAGTTCGAGTTTCCAGATTCTCTTCCCTTTTTATTGCTCATATTCTCTTAATCATTTTCTTTTTCCAGGCTATTGATTACTGTTAACAGGATTTAATCCTATAGCATCTAGTAATAATCTTACCATATCAGTTACGTAGGAGAAAATATCAAATTGAAACTTGAGAACTTGAAATTTGTATCTTTAAACTCAAGCAGTGATACTCAAATGTCACTTTCTACTCTCCAGATATCTTCAGGGCATGTTTTTATAATTTTATCATCCTTGAAACTTAATTGAAACTAAGGTCATCTTCCAAAATCAGTCACCTCTACCCAAGCCTCTGAACATCAGTTATATTTTCCATCCCTATTTTTTATTTGAATCTGTGTTTATTTCTTCTTAATTAACCCACATTTTGATCTTCTTCATAAACTCATATTTAATTTTAATCACTCCCAAATTCTACTACTACTGTATTACAAAACATGTTCTATAAATTTTATCTTTTTCCATTCTTTTCCACATTCACCATGCAAATCTTTTTGCTAATGGTCCCTTTTTCCTCTTTATTGGTCCTTAAAAATAGCTGTGTGTTAGAATCATTTGGAGTGGTTTTGATTTTTAAAAATGTGTTATTGTGTTATAAGTGCACAAACCCTTTGGTATACATCTTAGTGAATGTTTGCAGACGTATGGACTCATATAACAGTCACCCAGTTGAAATCCCATTCTGGCATCACACAACGCTCCCTTGGGTCACCAAGTTGATAAGCTTTAAAAATACTAATGTTTCAGTTCTGGCTTTAGAGATTTTGATTTAATTGGTCTGAAGTGTGTCTTGAACATTGATATTTATTTTTTACACAGCGATGTTTAATAACTGATAAATTCAGAGAAAGAATAAATCTGAGAGATTCATCTTGTTGGCAGGGCAGAGTAGAGGTAGAGCACATTGGATCAACCTGAGAGAGAATAGTGTCCTCAGGACATTATGAGGAGGCAGCCAGGAGGGAACTCAAAGTACATAATTGGAGGTGAAGATGGTAGCACAATATACCAGGTTATATAAAATACTTCTGTCATGTATATTACTTAAAATAGTGTTGGTATATCTGTCCAAAATAATTTTGAATGGAATGGAGACAAAGACATGTTCGCATGCCTAAGAAGATTTCCTTAGGGGATTATTGTAACTCATTGCAGTGCCCATGGCTTAGCTGTATCTGAGGTATTTAGACCTATCCGGTAGAATCACTGTCACATTAACAAGCATGTGATAAATATTTTTGGATGAATTGATGATCAGGCCAACTTACATTTAATGGAAGCACTGATATGTTTAAAAATAACTCTGCCATCTTTTTATTTTTTATTTGCTCTATTATATATAATGTTTACATATATGTACACTTTTCTATAATTGCCTTCTTTATTTTTTTCACAGGCACTTCTCTGATCTCTTTTTTTTAATTAAATCATAGCTGTGTACATTAATGCAGTCATGAAGTACAATGTGCTGGTTTTATATACAATTTGAAATATTTTCATCAAACTGGTTAACATAGCCTTCATGGCATTTTCTTAGTTATTGTGTTAAGACATTTATATTTTATACCCAGTAATTTTCACATGTACCCTTATAAGATGCACCATAGGTGTGGTTCCACCAATTACTCTCCTTCCACCCATCCTCCCCCCCCCCTTTCCCTTTTCCCCGTATTCTTGGGCTATAATTGGGTTATACCTTTCATATGAGGGCTGAGTACATTGGATACTTTTACTTCCATTCTTGAGATACTTTGCTAAGAAGAATATGTTCCAGCTCCATCCATGTAAACATGAAAGAGGTAAAGTCTCCATTTTTCTTTAAGGTTGCATAATATTCAATGATGTACATACCACAATTTATTGATCCATTCGTGGGTTGATGGGCACTTGCACTTCATGACTTAGCAATTATGAATTGGGCTGCAGTAAACATATCTTATTTTCTTTCTTTTCTAATTTGTTAGTAATTTATTGTAATCATTCTTTTATTGGGTACTCTATAGACTAAAATATATATGACATACAAGGTATCCATAAAGTCCATGTACAATTTACTATGTTAAGGTATTTTAAATTGCACATGAACTTTACATCTACCCTGTCTATATGTGAACTACACTTGGGTTTCCTGGATAATGTAAAGAAGTTATAAAACTCATGCTATTAATGCTTTCCTTCTGCCTTTTTTCTAAAATTCATATGTTGAAGCCCTACCCCTCAATATAATGATATTTAGAGATTGGCCTTTGGGAGATAATTATGATTAGATTAAGCCATGGGGCTAACCAATTTAGCCTACAGTTTAATTGTTATCATCCGGTACATATTAATCTGAATTTAGTTAACTATTCTCCTTTTATGTTGCTCTATATTCCCCTTCTGAATTTTCAAGTTTCCATTTAGGATTACTTTTCTTCTAACAGACAGCATTTGTACTGATGACAATTCAAAATTATATGTTCATTATTTGAAAATATGTTTGTTTTTAATTTTGAAGCATAGAGTTAAAAGTTGGAAGAAAATACAATTTTCATTATTTTCTAGTGTCCATTGTTTACAGAGGGAAATTAGCTGCCAGTTTTATTACTCCATTTGCTTATGTCTCTTTTCCCTAGTTGCTTTTGAAGTTGCACTTAGCCCTGGTTTTCAGCAGTATCTAGGATGTTCTTATTAATCCTCACTTGAAGTTATAAAACTTCTTAAATCCATGGGTTAATGCCTATCACATTTAGAAAGTTATAAATAATCATATCTTCAAATAATTGCTTCTGTCTCCTGATAGCTCATCTGATTCTTCTTCTTCTTCCTCTTTTTTTTTTTTTTTTTTGCAGTTTTGGCTGGGTTTGAACCTGCCACCTGCATATATGGGGCCAGTGCCCTACTCCTTGAGCCACAGGTGCCACCCTGCTCATCTGCTTCGGATCCTCCAATCACTCATGTGTTAAGCTTTCACAATAATTGTATACCATTTGCACTTTTCTGAACTTTTCATCGTTTTATCTCTCTGTGCTTCCATTTGTATTTGTTTAAACTAGTTTACTGGTTTCTGGTTCCATAGCCCTTTTTTTTTTTTTTTTTTTTTTTTACAGTGTCTAATCTGCTTATTCATATATCACATTCTGATTTTAGTTTTTATTTAATTGTGGTTCTAGAACACAAATTCCGTCCTATGACCTTTCAGATCATCAGTTCTCTCTTTTAATTATCCATTTTATGATTTATCTTCTTATACATGGGTTAAGCCGCTGCCTATACATTTCCATGAGTTTACTTCGATTGACTTTTTTCTTCCCTTGCTCTACTCTTGTCTTCCTTCATGCCTTTTCAAAGAATCGAATATAAAATACGTGTGTAAAAACTTAGACATAATTTGAAGCTCTGGTTGGTATCTTCTTTCAGAGAAGACTGTCTTTCAGGGAGTATTAATTTTTGCCTCTTCTAGGCAGACAGGACTGGGATGGATTAGTGTAATCCAGTCAGGCAATGACATCATTCATCTTTAGGTCTTAGTCAAGAATTCTCTATTTCTGGCTAACCTTTGTTACGATGTGATAACCCTTAGGAGTCTAATCTGGGAGCTCACTTTGAATGTCTGGAACAGCAAAATTTGTGTCCTAGAAACTTCCAAAGAAAGTGCCAAAGAGTGTTTGTGCCTAAAAACTGTCACAAGGTCTACTAAGCCTCTCAGATGTTCTTTTGAATCATCCATTTCTTCTATAATGAAGGTTCTCTGGGAACAGTTTTGCTCTCAGAGAGACATATGACGATGTCTAAAAACATTTTTGATTGTCACAATTGTCATAATGCTACTTGCTTCCAGAGCACAGAGTCTTAAGAATGCTGCTAAACATTCCATAATGTACAGGACAACACCTCATAACAAAATGTTTACAATTATGGTATGATTTAGACCCTCACATTTTTTAAAGGAAAAGCAGAATTACATATTAAACTTACCTTTTGGAGCATTTCTTCTCTATATGATAATTACCCTTTAGGTTTTTACTAAAACAATACTTTTAAGCACATATTTTTTATTTGTGTTTTCTTCCCCAGATTTTAAGTACTTTTTTTTTTCTCCAGAAGTAATACTCTCATTTAGGTTAATCTGCCATTGCTGAAAGAATAACATCACAAATTCAGTTTAGAGTTCTATTCATTCACAATTTCTGTTTAATATAGAAACAAGGTGAATTCTGTGCCAAAATGGATGACAGATTTAATCCAGACCCAGGTTTATTAGATGTGAAGGAACATTACATGAGAGAACCGAGTTTGTGATGCTGGAGACTGTAGTGCTGATCAATTTTGGATTATAGAATGGTAAAAATATCTATAATGATCGGGAGAGTGGTCTTTGTTTCTAGCAGGAATTGTGAGATTAAGACTAAAGATCACTTTGAAGAGAAGTTTTTATGTTCCTATAATACTACTTCTGTTTTGCATACAACTTCATAATACTTATTTGCAGCTTAGATTTTTTTAAATGGCACTAATATTTTGTAAATTAGAAGTTATCTCTTAATCATGGTGAATACTAAAGACTGTGAGGCATCTTTTACATGCTGAGACACAAGAAATTTAATTTGTTTTTTGTTGGCACTCAAATGTCAATTTAGAATTTCTTACATTCCTTTTCAAAAGGATGTCATTAGAAATCAGTCTCTCAGGTACAGTACCATGATCATTTATAAGTGTCTCACACAGATTCACTGTTATAAGAAATGTGAAACTGGTCAGTGCCAATGCCACTTCTCTCATAGTTCTTCTCCTAGTTTTCATGACTATATATCAGTAAATGAAAGATACACAAATGTTGGGGTATATGTGAATCCAGCTTTAAAAGAAAGTCTTTGTGCCATGCTGGCAGCCCAGCAGGAAGCTCTGTGGGAGCTACAGCTGGAGTCCCCGGAGCTCTACTCTGGGGCTATTAAGCAGAACCCAGCCTCTTCCCCTTTGAGAGGAAAGGGCCAGATTACACACCACTAGTCTCTAACTACCAGCCCCCTGAAGGCAGGTACAATGACATAACCCAGGTGTAGATATAGGCAGGGTTCAAGAGATACAGTGGCAGGCAGCTGTCCTCAGAATACACTGTTCCTGCGAATTAGACTAACCAGGGTTCAAGACTGCTTTCCACAGAATCAGATATGCTGTTAATAAATATATTTAAGTTAAAGAAAAATTTAGAGTATAGATGGCCAATATCAGACATAGCCAATGCATCTTGAAATCCTTTAAAGAGTAGTATAGATAAAAACATAATTGCTATAGTTAAGACCACATCTAATGCCCAGATCTTTAAAAAATTTTTTCCGGAAGCAAATCATAGTGAGACAAATAAAATTAAAGAAGCAGAAGTTACTCCTGAGACAGTTTACCTAATAAAAATTGCAGTTTGAATCAAATAGAGAGCCCTATTATGTAAATTTGCCATCTTTTTTTTTTTTTTTTTGCAAATAGTCTAAAAATGTAATAGCTACTGTTGGCTTTGTGGTAATGAAATGACTGAGGCTATACAACAAGGCGTGGTTCAATTTTTTTAAAGTTTTCTCATATTCACTAAAAGATGATGAATTGGGGAGTTAAGATAAAGCTCTCTACATACTACAAAGCACTACCTGGTTTTTGTGGTAGAGAATGCAATGTCTGAATTGCTTTTTCAAATTATTTTAGAAGGTTAATAGGGAAGCTGACATTGTAAGCACTGGTGGGAGTGGTACTTAGAAATTCATAATCTATAATCTTTGAGAGGAGTCATTCGAACTGACCTGGCCAAAACAGCAAATTTCTGCCCACTCATGATTTAAGATAGAAAACAAACTCTGGATTTAGACCAACTTGCAATTCTTTTGTCATTTATCGTGATGTTTAATTATTTGCTGCTTGTAGGGTTTGTTCCCCTTTCTTTCCCTGATGGTGTCCTTTTAACCTTTTAAGGCTCTATATAACTTCCATTTAGTTAGCCGGTTATATAAAATTAGGTGTATTCATATAATGGACTGCTCTTCAACACTAAATTGATGTTTTTGCAAAATATTGAATGACACAAAGTAATATTTAGGGCCTACATTTAGTGGAAACACATTGCCTCCCAAACACAAAAGATAAGTATTCAAAACAGCCAAGGTCCATAGTGCATCTTTTATTTGCAGAACACTGAGTATTTGCTTGACATAAAATAATTTATTAAATGTGTATCTACTAATGATTTTACCAGCAGCCATTACTTTTGAAGTAATATTTCAGGGAACTTTTATTATTTTTCATTTTTACCTCCCTTTTCTGACATATAACAATTATACATATTTATGAAGTTGTAGTGATGTTTCAATATCTATCGTGATGATCAAATTGGTGTAACTGGTGATTTTTCTTTTTAAAATTTTCCACAACAAATACTTCGTTGCAGCAATTGTCTGATTTCTTTTCTGAATATACATTTTCTTCATTCATTCTTTGTGAGGTTTTGTTTCTCATCCTTATCCTAAAAATTGTGATTGTAGGCAAATTTTAAGCCTTTTTAATTCTTAAGGCAAAAAGTAGAAACCTAATAATCACAGGTATATGTAAAAATAAAAAGAAATTTAAAAAAGAATATAAAGCCAAAGTTAGAAATGAAATTTTGAATCAATGTGAATTATTAATTTTAGGGCTAACTTATTTTCTCATGAATATGAGATTATATTGATATGATATTGATATGATATTCCCATATCAATATAATCTACCACTTGCAGTATAGAAAAACAATTAATTTTGCTCTCAACCCCATCAAATACTTGATATTGTTAAACTTTACAATTTTTTTCTAATTTAATGGGTAAAATATAACATATATTTGGTTGTAAGTAATATTTGTCTGATTTCTAAGGAAGATGATCATATTTTATATATATGTCATTCTAATACTCCACTTTAAAAAATTCTTTATGTTTTTGTCCATTTTCTACTGTACTTTTTTTTTTTATTAATTGGTTGGAATTCTTTACATAGTCTGGATACCACCTTATGTCTAACATATATTGCAAACATCAAAACAATTTTTTTCCCACAACATTAGAGTTATCTTTAAAATTTAGGGTATTGACTGTGAATGGGTAAGGAGTATAATTAATGTTCATTTGATGAGAAAATCTGGTTTAAAATATATGTGAAAGTTTAAAACAAAAGCTAAAATTATGAATTTAACTTCTGTCGTCTACTTTTATTCTTGCGTATTTTTCCTGTTTACGCAGTGACTAAATATTCGGTAATTAGATGGCACAAGCTGGCAATACTATTGTTGTTAATGTTAAACTAAACTGAGAATAAAACAAAACAAAGCAAAGCAAAAACCTCTCATTTAGTGTTGTCAGGATCAAAATCTTGGTCATTGAGAGTAGCCTCACCTTCAATGATGTAGTGATAGCTGTAGTTCAACTATTTCTTTTAGTTGAATTTCTGTTTTTATAATCTTACTGTAACTTTTACCCACTAAAACAGAAGGAAATGCTTTAGGTTAAACAAATTCGAAAGATAATGGGTGACGTCGAGCTATTGTCTATTTTTATGTGTGTGTATATAATGACAACCCAGATATTACAAACATTTTCTAAATTAAATAAATTTCTCATGGTGATGGGAAGTCCCAATAAGGGCAAGTAATTTGTTGAGTCAGGAGTTGTGTTCAGTGCTTGAGATACAAAGAAAACTGGAGTGCTCTGTTCTTACTGAAGCTCCCCCATCTCAGGGTTTTTGTTGGCAGCAGCCCGGGTGTGGCACACAGTATATGACACTATTGTCTTCCCTCAAGTCCCGGACCCATCCCTGCCGTTGGTTGTGTTTCAGGTCTGCCTATGCTGTCCGTACCAAACACCAAGTGCAATCATAGCCATCAGCAGAGAGTAAACTTTGAGAATTCTCTCTGTATAGCTGCGGGTGGGATTGCAATGTTTCCAGTAAGCACGGCTACGAGCAAGTGCCCCCCCCAACATTAACTTGCTAAGGTAAAGAATCCAAAAACTGCTTGTTAGGACAGAGTGGTTTGAAATTGTCAGATTTATTTAAGCCATCCATGACAGTGAGCCAGCTGGAATGCGGAGATAGAGCCCACACAGTATACCTGTGTCAAGCACACGGAATTGCCTGACTTCACGGAAATAAAGCATAATGGAATTCTTGCCTAATCTTTTATTACTATGGCTTTTGTGTCAGTATTTCCCTCGGGGTAGGCTGTATATCAACAGGTAGATAGTTTCCATTTGAGTACCGAGTGCTACATTTGTTCTTTTTTTTTATTTAGTGAAAAGAGATTTCCTGGGCTAATTTGTTCAGCAAGGATATTTCCCACTTGTTTTCCACTTCGGAATAGGAAGATCCTATTGTTGGAGAAAATGGATGTTAATTAATCATACTGTAGCAAGCTTCTTTTTATGGTGAAGCTCAATTGCATTTGAAAAGCGCAAGCGGAGTTGAGGTAGGGCAAGAGTGAACATTGCCAAGGAAGCTTATTGTTTATGACAATATTGAGTACTTATGCGAAATCATCGGAAGGTTTCAGTCTGTTTTCTGTGGGTAACATTTTATGGGTGATTACAGCTGTCAGAACAACGTTTGAATTAAATGCAGTAGGAGGTCATTTAGCAATCTAGAAGTGTGTGCAGTCAACCAGCACCCAGCACGCGGCAGCACCCAGCAGTGCTAATTATGTTAGTTCTGACTAAAGCTTAACAGCGGTGCTTCATTTTAAAATATTAAGTATATGTATATATTTGATTTTTATAATGTAAACATCATTTTAGAGCTTTAGTTTAACTCTTAGCTCGTAGCCAAATAGTCCACTATATAAAGGGAATTAATTCTTCCTACTATATCTTCATTTATGAACATTAATTTATCATAGATGGTGATTATAGTTTAGAAAAATCAATCCTACTAAGATCTCATGACATTATGAACCTAACAATTGTAAATTTATATTAAATGTATATCTTTTATTTTCTCTCAAAAATGAAGTGAACCTTCATGGAATCTGTTTCTGGCATCTTTATTCCAAGTTATGGCTGTGCTAAAATCTTTACTCATCAGTTCAAGCATTTAAAGAGTTGTCCTGTATGAAAGGAATTGTTCTTATAATACATGGGACCTAGTAGTTGAATCAGCAGCCTGCAACGTAGTAGATGCTCAGTGTTTTTTGGTTTGAAACTAAGTTAAGAGTGTGAATGGTAAAGAATGATGGGTTTTATATTTAAAACGCAAGGAAATATTCCTGCCTAAAGATGAGATAGATTGCCCCTGCAGGGAACAGAATATCTGCTGGGAAATTTTCCTTGAGTCACAGTTCAATTCCTTTATCAAATATCAAATGAATCATTGATGTAGAAAACTTTAAAAATCTTTTATTCCCGAGAAGTTTTAACACACACATGCACCGATATTAGCGAAGTTGTCAATTGTTTAAATCTGTTATGTCAATTTTCTTTTTCCCTGGCATTAACAGAATACATCCCCCCTCCCCATTTCCCTCTTTAGTAATGTTTTAAAATAAATGTCTGTGCTTTGTTAATAAAAATCCCTGGGGCTTTATGCACAATCCTACCTTAATAATCCAAAGCTTTATTTGATATTGTCAAGTCAGAATTTTTAAACAAATTTTTTATTGAAATATTAATCTTAGATATGTAGAAATTAATTATTTCTGGGATCTGATTCTGGCAAGTGATTTCTTTCAGATGTTTTAGTTAATCTTTTTTTTTTTTTTTTGGTATGAAAGGTCTTTATTGTGGGGCGGGGTTGGGGGGAGGCTGCAGAGCAGCACCAAGGAGGAGAGAAAAAGAGAAGAGAAGAGAGAAGAGGGAGAGAGATGAGGAGAGAGTGGAGAAGAGAAGAGAGAGAGGGAGAGTAGAGAATAGTGAGGGGGAAGAGGGGAAAAAGAGTGTTTTAGTTAATCTTGTATCCTCAGCATCAACCTATTTTTGTGTTCTGGTCTCTGACCTGGCTGTGACCCTATATCCTTATATTTGCCTCCCATTTCCCGTAGGGATATTTCCAGAGGCTACCTCTTGACCCTATTATCCTGATGGCGCTCTGCTATAAATCCTCAACTTATAATGAATAACTATAATTGTCAATTTGAATAAATGAAAATCTGTTTTTAAAATTGACTAGTAAGTAAAGAGGTGATAAGATGGGAAAAATAATCATTTTTTAGTCTCCACTGTAGCAGTTGATTCAGGCAAAGATTTCCAGGAAAATGTTGTGGGAAACACATTATTGTGCACAGTTCCAAAATAGAATGCATGAGATTTTGCAAAGAGAACACTTTGCCTTTACAACGGACAGAGCTGGCGATGGTTACCTTCAGCGTGATGCCTTCACTTCTAAAAAGGCACCTGGTATTTCTATATACATCTGAAGCACCTAACAGCATATAAAAATTATTATTCCCTAAAAAATGTTTAATTTAAACTTAATGAAACCTTTAAACATATATCTATTTTGTTTAAGAAAAATACAAGAAATAGAGAAATATACATCTTTAGGCAGCCAAATCCAGTGAGATATTATAAAAGACAGAACCTTGCCGATTTCAAAAAGCAAATACAGAATTAGCTCCTAAAAGATGCACTTCCCTCAGATAAATAAAATAAAATCTGGATTAAAATACCAGAATTAACCCCTTGAAGTTTCTAGATAGTGAATAAAAGTATATAGATTTAGTGAGGAGTTCAAACTTGGAAATGAACCAGCTCCTGGTGCATTAGCCATTCACATAGATTTTGTCTGAGGGTGGAATGTGGTTCGTGATGGTGTGCATGGGCAGAAGCTATGATGAAAAGTTCACCATGTTTCTGGTGTGAGGAACTAGAGAACAGACCCTGTGGTATCTGTGACCACTGCCAGGTGACAGTCCTGGAAATGGGAAAACCTGACAAGGGGAGCTCCAGGTTCTGTCTTTGAGGAGTGTCAACATCTCTCCTGCCTTTTGAACAATGTCTATATGGGGTACGTTCAAAGTAATGCAATTAGGGGCAAACAAATTAAATTGAGATGTGAGCTACTGATAAAAGACAGAATTTGAAGTTAGTGTCTAACCAATGTAGAAAATAAGACCATCTCAACCGTATAAAGACAACAATATCCAGGGAAAATTCAAGATTACTGACACAAGAACTAAGAAAACATGACTGCATACTTTTTGAAAAGTTAAGAAAATGTTTTGTGATTCCCAGAGTAACAACATGAACACTTGTAAAGCTTTATAACCAAAAATGTAAGATATAGACTGAACTGATATTCCAAAATAAGAACCCAGAAGAAGGAAAAGAAGGGAAGAGAAACAAAGCAGCGACAACAGCCACCAGAGAGGGGAAAGCCGGAAAACCAACGTGAGGTGTTACTATAATGCTTATAAAGGTTAATTAATGCTCCAAAAAAAAGGCGGGGACTAGGATAAGAATGCAGAAAGCAGGGACACCTGACTGCTATTATCTAGAACAGGGTGTCCACTCAAGGCCACCAGAGGCATGTAGCCCAGGATGGCTAGAAATGAGGCCAACAAAAAATCATAAACTGACTTTAAACATTATGAGATATTTTTGGCGAGTTTTTGGTGAAAGTTAATTAGCAGCTCCCAAGCAGGAACTTTGTAGACAACAACGTCGCGTGGCAATGTCACATAAAATAAATATACCTATGCTCTCACTATCTGCATGCACGCATGGCTTTAGTTTGTGCGGTGTGTGGCTTCCAGTGTATTATCTTCCAAGCTTGGGTAGTCAAACTGACACCATCGGATATTACATGTGCTCGTGGTGACTGGGTGAGGTACCGAATATCAATAATATTTCAACCTACCATTGCAACAGTAGGTTTTTAATGTTATGTAAGAGTCAGATAAATATTCATATTTTTTTTCTTTGAGACAGAGGACAGAGTCTCACTTTGTTATGCCAGGTTTGAGTACTATGGCATCATCATCGTTCACAGCAACCTCAAACTCCTAGGCTCCAGTGATCCTCATGGCTCAGCTTCCCAAGTAGCTAGGACTATAGGCACCCACCACAATGCCTGGCAAATTGTTCTGTTTTAGTAGAAACTGGGTCTCACTTACGCTAAGGCTGGTGTTGAACTCCTGATCTCAAGTGATCTTCCTACCTTGGCCTCCTAGAGTGGTAGGATCATATGCATAAACCATTCACTCCTTGGCAGCACCTTGTACACCAGCTTTAGAATCAGCCCTCCATCTTGCCCTGTATTGGCAGCTGAGCTGTGGAGAGGCCCAAACTGTTCTATTTGTCTGTCAAATATTTTTCATAATGAAAATAAATATAACCCCTTATCTATTATTATTTTTAGTCCCATCATGGCATCTGCAATGTTTTAAAAAGAAAAAAGGCCCCTAAAAATGAAATAGAAAAATTATAGACGAAGAAAGACAGTTCAATGAAAAGTGGACAGATAACTATTCCATTGAAGCAAATAGTAAGGCACTCTGCTTAATTTGTAGGGAATTTGTGCAAGTTTTCAAGGACTATAATTTGAAAAGACATTATATCCAAAAGCATGCTGCCAAATTCAATGCACAGGAAGGATTTTGTCACAAGGACAAATAGCAAAACCGGAAAAAAGCCTGAGTTCTAAACAAAATTAATTTTTGAAACTTTTACAACTCAGATGGATTTCCTTGTAAAAGCTAGTTATGTGGTAGCATATTCAATAGCCAAAAAGTCAAAACCATTTACTTAAGGTGAGTTGATTGAGCAATGTATGTAAAGCATGGCAGATATAATTCACTGTGTAAAAATGGGGGGCATTTCTAAGGTTAGTTTGTCTCACCGGACTATAGCCAGGCGAGCTGATGAAACTGGAAAATCTATCAAAGAAGTTTGGCGATTAAATCTGCTGATTTAAAATGTTATGCTTTATTGATGGATGACAGCACTGATGCTACAAATATGGCTCAATTTACCATTTTTTATTAAAGGTATTGATGAATAGGATGCATTGAATAAATGGCTTCTTTAGTGCTGTTAAATACACAACTAAATTAAGAGATTTATACAAAGCAGTAAATCATACCTTAAAGTCATTTTTGTTTGTCCATTGTCAAAATATCTGCTATAGTTACTGATGGTGCCCTAGTGATGGTAGATGAAAGAGAGGGACTTGTAAAATTAATCGAGAATGATGTAATTGCTGCTGAAAATTCACACTTGATGAGGTATCACTGCATAGTACAAAACGATTTATGCACAAAATCTTTAAAAATGAATATGTAGTAATGTCATGCAAATCCTCATGAATTTTATAAGGGCCAAGGAATTGAATCATCGCTAATTCCAGGAATTCCTTAAAAGTATTGATGCTGGCTATGGAGACATCATTTTCTTTTTGAGAGTAAGATGGCTAAGTAGAGGACCAATGTTGAAAATATGTATGATTTGTGACAGGTTATCAAGTCATTTATGGAATCAAAAACCAAATTTGTGCCAAAACATGATAAAACTGGCTTAGAGACTTATCATTTTTAGTGGATTTAACCACTCATTTTAAATAAGTTAAACATGCATCTTCAAGGTAAAAACTAACTTAACAGTACAATGTTTCAAACCATAATAACATTCCAAATGAAATAAAATTATAGCAAACTCAAATTGAGGCAAACCATTTTATGGATTTTGACACATTGCCTAAAGATAGTCCTGTGAACAGCAAAAAATATGCAGTCTTGCTTTCTGATTTGCTATAAGAATTTGCAAACAAGTTTCAACATATCTGGGAAAATAATACTTTGATGCATTTGTACTTCCATTTTCAGTCATCATAAATATGTTACCCACCAATTTTTAAACAGCATGCATAGAGTTGCAATTTTACATTCAACTTAGGGGAAAATTTGATTGTGTCCCTTTCATGGACTTTTAAAGTTCCTATCTTTCCAGAGACCAATATCCCTCGCTTTAAAATCATCCCCTTTGGTAGCATCTACATTTATAAGCAATTATTTTCAAGAATCAAGCACGTTAAGAGTAAAATTAGAGCCAGAGTATCTGAAGAGCACCATGAGAGCTCACTGACAATTCAACTCGTTCCATCAGATCCGGTATCAGCACATTTGTGTATCAATCTAATGTCAACTAGCCCACTAGTTTTATGTTACCAACTTTTCCTTTCCTTTTATAACACAAATATCAAAAAAAAAAAAAAAAAAACAAAAACACCAAAGATGATTTATTATTAGGATATGTATATTTTCTTTCTTTCTTTAAAGACAGTCTCACTCCCAACCTGGGTAGAGTGTTGTGGCCTCATAGCTCATAAAAACCTCAAACTCTTGGGCTCAAGTGATCTCTTGCCTCAGACTCCAGAATAGCTAGGACTGCAGGCACCTACCACAATGCCTGGCTCATTTTTTCTACTTTTACTAGAAATGGGTCTCACTCTTGCTCAGGCTGATCTCAAACTTCTGAGCTTAAGCAACCCACCCGTCTCAGCAATCCTGAAGTGCTTGGATTATAGGTGTGAGCCACCATGCCTGGCTGATACTTTCTATAGTAGTGATTGCAAACTTGAGACCTAATCGACAATTTTAGAAGATTCTCTGAATGGACTACTGCATAATTAGGATTATTATGTGAGAACTTTTTTGTTTATTTGTGGTGGCAGATAGAATGAAAATTATGCACAGACATTTTTAGTTTTTGATCAATAGCTTTCAGTAGGGTTTGTGCATTTAAAATGTGACCCAACACAATTCTTATTCCAGTTTGGCTCAAAGAAGCCAGAAAATTGGATATTCCTGATCTAGAAGAAACAGTATTAAGATATAGATGTGTCTGAAGTAAGTGGATGGGTGAAAAAGATATAATATTCAAAGAGTAAGCCGATGAAATCTGGAATGTTATTAATATCCAATAATATCAAGACAAAAAAGTGTTTCTAGAAATAAAATTGTGTATTTTATAATGATAAAAGAGCCACTTTATAAGGAAGACATGACAACCCATACTATGTGTGCAATACTAGAAGGACCTCAAAATACCTGAAACAAAAATTGCTGGAAGTAAAGAGAAACATAGAAATTTCCACAACCACAGCAGGATATATTTAACACATTTCTCTTATCAATTGATAGAAAAATTAACAATTTAGAAAGATTTAGGTGACTAGAAAAAATATCATATCTAACTGATTTTTATAGAACACTAGATCCCACAAGTGTATTCTTTTTAAATGAATATAGAATATTTAATAATTTAGGCAATATGCTGAACAAAACAAACAAACGTCAAGGAATTTTAAGGGATTGAAATCACACAGTGTGTATTGTATTCCTGGCAGTACTAACTTACAATTCATAGCCCATACAATAACAAAGAAAACCATCAGTATTTCAAAATTAAATAAGAAAAGTCTAAATAACTCCTGGGTCAAAGAAGAAATGACAAAGAAAATAAGAATGCATTTCAAACAAAATGATGAAGATACAGCATATTCAAATTTATGAAAGGCCTAGCAAAGCTTAGACAGAAATTATTAAATGAGATGAAAAAGTAAACATACAAAATCACTCTTTATGGTTTCAACTTAAGGTACCAGAAAAAGAAAACCAAAGTGAATCTACCTCAAGTAAAAGTAAGGAAATGCAATAAGAGCAGAATTGATCAAATAGAACAAAGAAAAGAAAGATAGAAAATTAATTTAATGAACAACATGTCCATTAAAAAGATTAACAAACTTGGGGTGGCTCCTGTGGCTCAAAGGAGTTGGGCTGGGGCCCCATATACTGGAGGTGATGGGTTCAAACCCAGCCTTAGCAAAAAAAAAAAAGAAAAAAAATTAACAAATTTGATATATCGTTACCCCGATACCAAAGCTGACAAAGTTTACAAAAAATAAAGCAATGACTGAAGATTATTTATAAATATCTATCGAGTAATAAAGATTAGCAAATTGAATCTGACAACATAAAACAAACACAAGCAAATAGAACATTATTAAAAAGAGGCATAGTTGGTTTAATATAAAAATAATTAAGATAGTTTCATTATATTAATGAAGAAGAAAATATATGATCATTAAAACTTCCAAAATTTGATACCCATACATGACTTAAAAATAAAAGCAAAACAAAAACTCTGAAAATTACAATTTGACAGGAAATTTGTAGATCTAAAATAGGGCATTTATTTCAAATCTATAGCTAACATACTTAATGGTGAATACTGAATGCTTTTTCTTTCACATTGAGAACAAGGTACCTCTTCCATTCGAAGTTATATTGATATCCTACCTATTATTGTAAGATAGACAAACAAAATATTAAAAAAAATTAAACAAAAACATAAATGAAACTTTTTGTTTGCAGGTTAAATAAAGACATATGTAGAAAATGTTAAAGAATCGTTAAAACTACTACAAAAAAAATGAATTTAGTAAGATGTAGTATTCTGCTTAATGTGAGAATCGCGATTGTAATTTTTAGAGTAGCAGTAAGCAATTGATAAATGAATTGATTTTCCAGTATGAAAGATAAAAGAATTGAAACTAATTTAGTGTGGTGTCTGCAGCTCAGGGGTTAGAGTGCTGGCTCTGTGCTCCAGGGATGGTGGGTTCAAGCTTGGCTTGGGCCAGCTTGACAAGAAAAACAAGAATTAATTTAATAAAAAATGCAAATCTTGTATAATAAAAGTATAAATCATTTCTGAAGAAAATTAAAAATCCGGTAAATGTTGAAATACGTATAGAATACAAAACAAAAAATCCAGAAGGTTTTTAAAGAGAGATATTAATAAGCTGTTTCTGCTATTTTCTGGAAAATGTAATGTAAAACAAAACAGCTATTTAACAGAAGAAGAAAGTAAGAGGGCTTATGCGACTTGAGTTTAAGATTTCCCGTTAAAGCTAAGTGATCAAGCCAGTGTGGTATACTGAAGAGAGCGCCAGAGAGAAAACAGACAGGTGCAGATCACTTAAAGAGTGAAAAGAATCCAGGAATAAACTCATTCAGTTATCATCAATTGATGTCTGACCAGGTAGCAAGTCAAGTCAATGGCAGAAGTCTATTCAACAAACTGTGCTGAAATGACTGGCTATCTGTTAGAAAAAAGTATACCGTACAAAAAATAGATCAGTTTAAATGGACCTTAGACCTAAAATAACTTCTAAAAAGGTAAAATTTTATTAGAAAACCTACCTCGAGGAGAGTAAATTTTTTTAGATTGGGTACAAAATAGTACAAAATAAAAAAATGAAAAATCAGAAAGGGGCTGGGCGCAGTGGCTCATGCCTATAATCCTAACACTCTGGGAGGCTGAGGCAGGTAGATTGCCTCAGCTCACTGGTTCGAGACCAGCCTGAGCAAAAGCTGTGAGATCCCAAATTCTACTAAATATAGAAAAACTGAGACAAGAGGATGGATTGAGCCCAAGAGTTAGAGGCTGCTACGAGCCATGATGCCATAGCACTCTACCCAGGGCGACAGCTTGAGACTGTGTCTCAAATCAGGATTAAAATTATAAATTTGAATTTAAAACATGTATTTATTTATTTATTCATTCACTCCTTTGTTTATATAGAGACAAAGTATCATTTTATTTGCTCGTCTATTAATGAGACAAAGTATCATTCTGTAAGTTCCATGGCATCACAGCTCACAGCAAACTGGGGTTCAAATCCTCTTGCTTCAGCCTGCCAAGTAGCTGATACTACAGGCACCTCCCACCAGGCCTGGCTAAGTTTTCTATTTTTAGTAGTGATGGGGTCTCTTGCTCAGTCTGGACTTAAACTCCTCAGTTGAAGCAATCCACGGATCTTGGCTTCCCAGAGTGGTAGGATTACAGGCATGACCCACCACACCTAGACCCAATTTAAAACATTTAGAACATTTTCCCTTCCACAATTAAGAAGGGATCTATATTTAAATGTGTAAAATGCATTTAAAAGTAAAAAAAAAGAAAAAGAAAAATAAATAGCTTAAAAAATGGGTGGAAAAGAGCAGTGAGTGAAATATTTCAACAGCTATTTCACAAAAGAAGACCTATGGATGACCTATGAAAAGAAGACCATTAAATATGAATCTATGGCAACTTTTCATAAAGTTAAACATCCACCTAAAATTCCACTCTGTTTACCTAGGAGAAATATAAATATACTTGCACGCAAATATTTATTTGTGAATATTTACTTTAGCTTTAATTCACAGTAACCCCAAGCAAGAAATAACCCAAATAAAAATTAAAAACACCCCCCTAAGCAATTGAGAAACAAACTACAGATATTGTGATACTGTGGATAAATCTCAAAGTCATTATTTTTGAGGAGGCCCAATATAAAATATACTTATTGTATAAATCCATTTGTATAAAATTCTAGAAAATGCAAATTAATCTGTATTGACAGAAAGCAGATCAGTGGTCTGGAGCAGAGAGCTGTGGGAGAGGAAGATTGCTGTAGACTGAGGCAGCACTTCGCGGGGTGATGGAGAATTTTGTATCTTGATTGTGGCTTCCCCCCATATTTGTCTGTCAAAACACACTAATTGAAACTTACAACAGATGCAGTTTATTGCACTTAGATTGATTTTAAAAACAAAATTAAATATAATTTGCTTGATTTGAAAAATATCGAGGAGCATTATTGCATTTTAGTCTAAGTGATGTTTTATTATACTGTACCAAATTTGAGTTAATGTAAAACTCAGATTTTTTTTTTTTTATTTCTACCCTTGGCGCCAGTTAAGTGTTTAATGTATTGTTGAATGTATGAGTGAAGGAATGGTGATAGTTTTCTTAACCAGTTTGCAGTCAACACCCCATGTGTGCACCTGTGCAGGTGTTCTGAACTATGGAAGAAAGAGCTCTTTAAAGGCTCTTGCTTTTAAGTCTGAAGTCCCCAAGCCTGGGCCTGCAACTGATCCCAGTCCTTGATCTGTTAGGAACTGGCTGCACAGCAGGTGGTGAGCATTGGGTGAGTAGGGGGAGCTTCTCTGGTATTTATAGCTACTCCCCATCCCTAGCATCATTATCTGAGCTCCACCTTCTGTCAAACAAGCAGGGGCATTCGATTCTAGAAGGAGCGTAAAACCCTACTGTAAACTGGCAAATGAGAGATCTAGGTGTGCACTCCATTCTCATGAGAATCTAATGTCTGCGGCACTGAGGTGCAGCTGAGACAGCAATGCTAGCACTGGGCAGTGGCTGCAAACACAGATTATCATTAGCAGAGAGGTTTGCTTGTACAGAGATCATAATTACTTGCAAACTCATATCAAAACCACCACCCCCACTCCCCACCCCACCCCCATCCATGGAAAAATTATCTTCCATGAATCTGCCCCTGGTGCCAGAATGGATGGGGACTACTGTTTTAAAATTCACATGCAGCATTACAATATTTCAATATTGTTAGGAGGAATAGTTGATAAAGTATAATGTTTTGTTTAAGGTTGTAACATTGGCTGTTTAAAAACTTTGTATAAAAAATTATAAATCTTATTTTTATTTAAAAAGTCAATATCATGGAAAAATAAATATATGGGACTGTCAGTTAAAAAGAGACTAAAGAGATATAATAAAATGTAAGATTGATGCAAATGCTCTTTTGGAGTATGTGGGAAAAATTTTAGTAGATACTTTGAATTTGTTAATTTTCTTAAAGGTGATATTTATAGTGTAACTATAAAGGGTAAAGTCCTTATTCTCAAGATCTTCCAGGAAATCTATTGTGGGTGTGGCACAGTGGCTCACACCTATAATCCCAGAAATCTGGGAGGCCAAGGTAGATGGATTTCTTGAGCTCAGGAGTTTGAGACCAGCTTGACTAACAGTGAGACCCTATCTACACCAAAAATAGAAAAACTAGCCAGGCTTGGTGACAGGTGCCTGTAATCCCAGAGACTTAGGAGGCTGAGGCAAGAGGATCACTTACGCCCAACAGTTAGAGGTTGCTATGAGCTCTGATGCCACAGCACTTTCCTCAGGATGACAAAGTGAGACTGTATCTCAAAAAAGAAAAAAAAAGTATTGTGGATAAAACATGATGTTATAACTTACTCTCAAATGATTCAGGTAGGAGAGAAAAAGGAAATCACAAAAATTTGGACATGATTAAATTTTGTGAATAGTTATAAGTGTTTACCATTTTTCTACTTCTATGTATTAAATATTTTCATAATAAAATATCAGAAGAATTAGATATTGTGTTTTCATTGTGCAAATAAAGGATTACTAACTAAAGAACTAGAGTCACCAGGAAGTCAAAAATTGACTCTCTGAAGAGTCAATTACTAGATAAATTAATTTTCCCAGTACCAAACACTGGGAAATAGAGGCAATAGATATAGGCATTTACTAGTGAGACATATGAAAAAAATGCTGAAGGTCTATGATTCCCTCCTTTTGAATTTGGACAGGCTTATAACTATGGCAGACGTGATGTACGTGACCCCTGAGACTATGTCATGAAAAGTTGGTCTAGCTTTTGCCTAGCTATTTGGCATGTATGCTTTTTGAAAATGTTACTGTTCCATAAAGAAGCCCAAGCAGAGGGCCATTTGGAGGAAGAGAGTCTCTGACTCAGTGCCCTTTCTGAATTTCTAGCTGACAACCTGGAAGCTATGTGAGTGAGTAAATCTTCTAATCCCTAGTTGATACACCTTACCTTGCACTGCTAAAGCAGAGACTAATTGTCCACGTCAATACGACCAAACCAATTGCAGATTTATGAGCTAAATAAATCAGTATTGTAATTTTAAGCCTCTAAGTTAGAGATGTTTTACTATAACAAAGAGTAATGTAATTATTAATGTAATTATTAACAAAGAATTTAATCAAATACCAATAGAGCAAAATGTACTTTCATGAATACCACCATTGCTGTAGCTACATCTTATTACAGAATGACATGAATCATTCCATTTTATCTTTATGGAAGGTATCTTAAAATTGGCAATATCTATTCTTCATGACATATAGGCACATTCATATACATCAGATATTTTGTGGTCTAAAGAGCCTTCTGTGAAAGCTTGGTGAAATCTTGTACTTGCAAAATATTAAACAGGCAATGAGTCATTTAGCCAAAGGGGT
The DNA here is from genome assembly GCF_000181295.1 of Otolemur garnettii. NCBI lineage: Eukaryota > Metazoa > Chordata > Mammalia > Primates > Galagidae > Otolemur > Otolemur garnettii. The sequence goes on along the minus strand of NW_003852400.1, from coordinate 14,205,417 downwards.
CAAAGAGGACCATTGTTAGGACTCTCACATAGGCTATATTGAAGTTCAATTAGATAAGGTATAGGGACACTCACCCTGAACTCTAAGGAGCTGTACAAATACAAGTTTCTATAAAATTTAAGATTATTGGAAAGTCACTCTATTAATCTTAGTCTCTACTCTGCCTTTTTGAAAGTTCAGGCTCAGAGAATTGGTTTGAAGAGTCCAGGTGAATGAGGTCTAGACTAAAGCTAAGCATCTTGGGTTGTGTACAGCTAGATGATAAAGATTTTGATTTTTCATTTTAAGGGAAATTATTTCCTTGAAACCTTTATATGCCACTTTGGTATAGTCAAAGAATAAAAAGCATGACGTTCAAAGAGCACTCTCAACTCTGCTGTGCTCAGTTTCAACCGGCCTTCGGAATTCCTAATCACTTTCTTCTTGTGTCTTAAAAACATTCAGTCATGGGAGAACATTTTTATATATTTCAGTAATGCATTCAGTTTCTTTTATTTCCCAGAAGGGAGTTGAAAAGTGCTAACTTCTTAGGAAAAAAAATAAAAAAACTTGCTTCTAAAAATAATTCTTATCTTTTAGAAAATACATATAGATCAGACATTTTCCAAGTGGAAAAAAAATGGCACTAAATTGCATAAGAAAATAATGAATATTATAAATATTTAAATATTATTAAAGATTCTAGACTGCTACCCTAATTTATTTTAGTTGTGTTCCTTCTAGGAGCTTATAGACTGTTTTTCACTATTTATTTAGCATATTTCAAGAATGTTGGACACAGATTAGATGACTGTTTTAACAGGCAGTTTCATTCTTTTTCTGGCAGGATGTTCAAAGAGCAGAATTATCGTAAGTGGGCATGCTCTATCTAACAATGAATATTTTTGCAAAGAGATAGAATGTGCAACTCTGCAGTTTGTTCTGATTTTTTTTTTAAATGAGTATCTGAAGAACACTTATTTTTTACTTTTTTTTAATTAAATCATAGCTGTGTACATTAATGCAATCATGGGCTACAATGTGCTGGTTTTACATACAATTTGAAATGCTTTCATCAAACTGGTGATGATAGCCTTCACAGCATTTTCTTAGTTATTGTGTTAAAACATTCATATTCTACACCTAGTAAATTTCACATGTAGGCTTGTAAGATGCACCATAGGTGTGGTCTGTTGCGTGAATGTCACGTGTAGGGGTGCGTGATATAGCGCAGCAGAGATAAGACCTGCAGAGAAATGTTGGAGAACAAGGGACTGGAGCTCTCTCTGGCATTCCAGCAAAGTTCTTTATTCTGCCAAAGCTTATATAAACCATACTGCAGGTACACACAATTAATTAACAAATAAGTAACTCAAGACTCCTGACACAGGTCCAGCACTGCCCAGCACCAAGGAGTCTGTTGATTAGCCGAAAACCATTCCACTAACTTTATCTATAACTATTTTTAAACCCTAAAATGAAAACAAGACTATAAAACAAGGTTCTGGGAGAATAAGCTGATTGAATGCTTGACCTTCAACAGATCATCTGGAGGCAGTTATCCATCCTAGAGAGTAGTCTGGAAATTCCCAAGGTATACCAGTACCTGCCTGCAGGCCAGCCCCCCAGCTCAGCCCTGAATCATTTCTACATGACAAGGTCCTGAGCCACATAGGGAGTTCTAGCCAGGTATTTTTACATTTTAACTCACAAAGACTTCAAACTTGCTCTCACAAAATGGAACTGTTTAAAGGCTTACTTATAAGCCTTCTGCCTATAGTGGTCCGACCAATTACTCTCCCTCTACCTATCCTCCCATGTCCCCTACCCTTCCTCTCCTCTTTCCCCTTCCTCTTGGGCTATAATTGGGTTATAGCTTTCATAAGAAAGCTATAAATTGGTTTCATAGTAAGACTGAGTACATTGGATATTTTTTTTATTCCATTCTTGAGATACATTGCTAAGAAGAATATGTTCCAGCTCCATCCATGTACACATGTAAGAGGTAAAGTCTCCATATACCACAATTTATTGATCCATTTGTGGGTCAATGGG
>NW_003852400.1:14182036-14203207 GCF_000181295.1 Otolemur garnettii | reverse complement strand
GTAGTGTTCCCTTTTCTCTACATCTACGCCAACATATTTGGTTTTGGGATTTTGTGATGTGGGCTAATCTTACTGGAGTTAGATGATATCTCAAAGTAATTTTGATTTGCATTTCTCTGATGATTAAGGATGATGAGCATTTTTTTCATGTGTCTGTAGGCTATGCACCTGTCTTCAGAGAAGTTTCTCTTCAATTCCCTTGCCCAACCTGAGATGGGATCACTTGTTCTTTTCTTGCTAATGCATTTGAGTTCCCTGTGGATTTGGGTTATTAAACCTTTGTTGGAGACATAATCTGCAAATATCTTCTCCCATTCTGAGGGCTGCTGCTTGCTTTACTTACTGCAGAATATTTATTTTTGGGTGACCTAAACTTCTAAAGATATAAGTAAGCTCAAACTGATAATATCTTAAATTTAGTAGTAAATAAATAATCCACTCACTTATTCATTCACTCATATGCTCATTAATTCAGGCATCCTATACTTTACATCTTCTCTGTACCGGGCATCAGGCAAGGTGCTGGGACTATGAAGATATCTGTGACTAAACTCTGCTGTAAGGAGCTTGCCATGTTAATGACAAGACAGGCATGAGTTTATTAGGAAGTATTAGTTCATTTGTTTGCCTGCCTGGCTGCAATCAAACATCAGGACACCTTCCCTTCACTAACTGGGATTGCTGCCCTGAAAGTATTTGTTTCATTCTAGAGAGTCAATGCTAAAGGGTTCTCATCTCATGACTTTTTTCCTCATTAAATGAAAATGCGACTTAAAAACTTTAATAAAACACAACCCCATTGCTTTATGTATGTAAGGTCTCGATCTTTGTAATTCATTATGCATGTTTGTAGAACCACTTTGCCTTATTCTTAGTGAGTTTTTTAAAGATGGCCAATTTCTTTCACTACTTTCACTATTATCTCTATGTATTTATCTATAAAAAGCATAAGTACATTGTGGTTGTCTCATTTTTAAATTTTTAAATATTTTAAGTGCCTGTAACTCTTTGTGGGAATGATGAATCCTGTGCTTGATCTCAGCTATAAACAAGGAAATGTGCATTTGGCATGTACTACACAGGGAATCTCGAAAACCCTGAGATATGTTTTAATTTTGTATATAGCCCCTGATCTTAAAAATAATCTTCTTGGGAAAGTTAATAGTATTATATGCAAAAAAAATGAACTGAAATATTAATTAGTAATGTTTTAGCTACATGTGGAAGATAACTCACCCACAGGGCTGATGCAAAAAGGACGATTATTGATCCATAACCAGAAAATCTAGGGATGGAACTAGTCAAATGAGATTTGATTCAGAATCAAAATAATGTTATTGCTGTTCTTTTCTGTAAACTAACTTGGTAGTAGAATATCACATTTGGTGATTATCTTACATTAATTAAGACCTACTTCATAAACTGAAATTTGACACAATCCTTCAAAACTGTAAAGTAATGACAGTGAGAAATAAGTGGTTTTCTTTTACCAAAAGAAGTATGAATGTTCTATTAGCAGGCAAGATCACATCACCTACTGGGGAAATGACAGTTTTCTCTATTTGTTCTTCTAATATGTTAGTGGAATAACTTGTCAAATTAACGGATCTATAAATTCAACCCTAAATACAGCTGCTAGAATGGTCTTTTTATTATTATTAATTTTTATTGTTGGGGATTCATTAAGGGTACAAAGAACCAGGTTACAATGATTGCATTTGTTAGATAAAGTTCTTCTTATAATTGTGTCCTACCCCCAAAAGGTGTGTCACATCCCATGACCCCCCACCCTCTCCCTCCTCTCTGACCAAGTCTTTCCCCATCCCACTCCCATGTACTAGGTCATAAATTGTCCTCATATCAGAATTAGGTACATAAGATTCTTGCTTCTCCATTCTTGTGATGCGTTACTAAGAATAATGTGTTTTACTTCCATCCAGGTTAATACAAAAGATGAAAGTCTCCATGTTTTTAGTGGCTGAATAGTCTTTTTTTATATACATATACAGCTTGTTAATCCATTCTTGGGTTGGTGGGCATTTAGGCTATTTCCACATTTTGGCAAATGTAAATTGAGCTGTGATAAATAGTCCAGTGAAAATGTTCTTATGGTAAAAGGATTATTTTTTTCTTGTAGATAGATGCCCAATAATGGGATTGCAGGATCAAAAGGGATGTCCAGTTTGAGTTCTTTGAGGGCTATCCATACTTCTTTCCAAAAAGATAGAATTAGTTTGCAATCTCACCAGCAGTGTAAAAGTATTCCCTTCTCTCCACATCCACACCAGCATATGCAGTTTTGAGATTTTGTGATGGGGGCCATTCTTGCTGGGGTTAGATGATATCTCTGGGAGGTTTTGGTTTGCATTTCTCTAATAATTAGGGATGACGAGAATTTTTTCATGTGTTTGATTGCCATTCATTTGTCTTCCTAAGAGAAGGTTCTATTCATCTCTCTTGCCCAGTAATATAAGTGATTTTTGGCTTTTTTCATGTTGATTAATTTGAGTTCTCTGTAGATCCTAGTTATCAAGCTTTGATCAGATTCCAAATGTGCGGATATCCTTTCCCATTGTGTAGGTTGTCTATTTGCTTTGGTTGTTGTCTCCTTAGCTGTACAGAAGCATTTCTGTTTAGTTAAGTCCCATTTGTTTATTTTCGTTGTTGCAATTGCCATGGCAGTCTTCTTCATACAGTCTTTCCCCAGTGTTTTTCCCCTACTTTCTTTGAGGATTTTTATCATTTCATGCCTTAAATTTTGGTCTTTTATCCATCTTGAATAAATTTTTGTGAGTGGAGAAAGTTGTGGGTCTAGGTTCAGTCTTTTACATGTGGATATCCAGTTCTCCCGGCACCATTTATGAATAGGGATTATTTTCCCCAGTGTACATTCTTGTTTGGTTTATTAAAGATTAGGTGGCTGTAAGATATTAGTTTCATTTCCTGGTTTTCTATTCAGTTCAAGATGTCTATGTCTCTATTTCTGTGACAATATCATACTGTTTTGATTACTATGACTTTGTAGTATAGCGTAAAGTCTGGTAGGCTGATGTCCCCAGCTTTGTTTTTATTACTAAGAATTGCCTTAGCTATACGGATTTTTTTCTGGTTCCATAGAAAACAAAGAGTTATTTTTTCCAATTCTTGAAAGTATGATGTTGATATTTTAGAGATGGAATTGAATCTGTAGATTGCTTTGGGAAGTATAGACATTTTCACAATGTTTATTTGTCCCAGCCATGAGCATGGTATGTTCTTCCATTTGTTCCTCTGCTATTTCTTTCCTTAGGGGTTCATAATTTTTTTTATAGAGTTGCTTCAGCTCTTTTGTTAGATATATTCCTAAGTATTTCATGTTTTTTGAAGGTACTGTGAAGTAGATTGTGTCCCTGATTAGCTTCTCATTTTGGTGTTATATTGGCATATATAAAGGATACTGATTTGTGGACATTGATTTTTTATCCTGAGATTATTGTACTTTTGATCACTTCCAGGAATCTGGTGGTTGAGTCTTTGGGGTTCTGTAAGTATAAGATTATATCATAAGCAAAGAGGAAGAGTAGTCTTTTTTTTTTATTATTTGACTTGTACTGAAGGGATTGAAAATATTCAAATTTAGAATATTTGACTATTCTAATTGATACTGACTACTCTAACTAATACTATGAAGAGTTCCTAAACAACTAGAAACTTTTCTCCTTAGAAAAAAGACACACAGAGTCTCTCTCTCTACTAAAATATAAAAATTATCCTCCAGTGTATGTTTGAGTTGATTGATGCAGAGACTTTCTTCCACAGAAAATTTCAAACAGAAAAGTGAATAGTTCTTCCCTTTTACCTTGTTTCAATATAAAAGTTAAGGAATGTTTGTCTGGGTAGGAATCTTGTTAGTTAGGTCATGTTTCCATAGAAAATATAAACTCCAGGATGCTCTTTTGTACTTAGTTCTTGCATTGCATTCCAGGGTCGTTTGAGAGTAATAATCTCCAATGGTCTCTGATTTGTCAAGCTCTAGGTAATCTCTTGAGTATTGAAATTTGTTGAAGAGTCTGCTAATCCTAAAGACATACATAAGACAGTCAATATACAATCGTAAGATTCCAAAATACCAAAAGTATTTTTTAACTCCATAAATGTGTTTTGGTTTTTCATTTATTCAACAAGTATTCATTAAGTACTTAAAGGAATTAAGTTAGGCACTTGAGATATAGGAATTTTTGTTTTCATGCTTAGATGCTGTGGGAAGAGAGACAATAATGAATAGGTAATTTCAGAAAGACACAAAAACTGTGTGGAAAGTAAAATGGAGTGACATTACAGAGAGTAATGGGTGGAAACACTTAATTTTTAATAGGTATTCAAAAAAGGCTTCTTCTAGCAGGTGACTTCTCAACTAAACCTTGAATAATGAGAAATATTCAGCCATGTAATATCTAGGAATTAAATATCTCAAGATACATTTCACAATAAATATCATTCCCAAGGGTTTGGAAGTATAAAAATAAAGTCTAGACCAGGGATGGGAACCTGTGACCTTTTAAGTCCTTAGATGTGGCCAAATTTTACAGAAGAAATCCTTTTATTTTTATTAATGTCTTTGTTCATCTTTTATATTTTTATTTTATTTTTAAAATTAGCATATTTAAAATACCAAAGGATAAAACACATTTCAACAAAATAATCCTTCAAGATTGACCAACACTATTATAATATTAGTAAGCCATAAGGGTTAAATTTATAGCTGCTATGCTCACAATTTTGTGGTAATGTCCCCTTTCTGACTGTCATCACTACTACAGGAGACTGCTTGGTGTGAGTTTATGGGAGTTGAGTGCAACAATCTGTTATCAGCTTTTGACAGCGGTGTTCTGTTTCTATTTGAAGTAGAATTTGTGAATAGTTTGGATAGCTCGACAGTATTTTTAATTCTGTTGGCTTAACAGCCCATCATGTCAAAGAAGACAAAGAGAATCCTGCAGGAAGAAAACCTATTTTTAAATGAGAATTGGGAATTGCAATATTATCTTGTTTCTGCTAAAGATTAGATGATTTGCTTGCCTTGCGATACCCCAATATCAACATTAGAGAGATTCAGTGCTGATCAGCATTATAATACACATGAAGACCATAAAGATTTTAAATTAGAAGGAGAGACATGAAAGGAAATATTTCAGAAATTAAAAGATGAAAAGCAAAAGCAAAAACAATTCCTTCAAGCAGCCCTAAAACCTGGAGATAATTATAAAGTAGCTTATATACTCCCAGGAAGAAAGGGAAGCCCTTCAGTGATGTAGAAATTATAAAATAGTGGATTGTCCAAGTTGTAGGATGCTTAGACCATGATAAAGTTTCAAAGTACAAATAACTGCCTTTTTCAAGGAGAATCGTAACTGATTGACAGCATGAATTAGCCTTCAACTTAACAGAACAACCTCAGAAAATACTTCAGAAGGAAAATATATACTATTGAATTGTTTTAGCTGAATCAACTGATACTGCAGACTTGGCACGGGTTTTACATTTCATGCATGTCATAAGAAAAAATTTTCTTTTCTTTGAAAGTTACATTAAGTAGCTATAATCAAATTTTCTTTGCTACAAAGTTATTGTGTTTAGACAACCAGTTCTGTTTTTCTGAAATCATAGGCAATGGATAACATCACCATCTTTCAAGATAGATGAAAGTTTGTGTGAAGTTGGACTGAATTTGGTAAATTTAATGAGTGAATATTCAGTGAACCATCCATGACAGGAAAACATGAAGATTTTATTGCACAGATAAAGAAAGTATTAATATACCCAGATGTTCTCATTTCTTTTGATTGTACCTTGCGTCAGCAAAATCCCTGTAGCTTTAGCTGTTCTTTTGAGAGACGCTTTGTAAGAAGTTATGAGTGTTGTTAATTGTATTGGTGCAAATGCAGCACAGCATCATCAGTTTCTCAAATTAAATTGTTAAAGTTGAATGATGAGGTGCGTAATTGTCCTATCATCTATCCTTCTAAAGTACATTGGCTATCACAGGGACAGGCCAAAATTTCGTCTCTACAAGAACAGAAGGCTAAATTTTATGGAAAATAAGATCTCTGCAAGAATGTATCATTTATGACATTTCCTATGTCAAAGGTAAAACTAAGTTTACATGATATGTGACAAAAACCCCAAGCATTTTGAAAAAATCTGTCTTGAAAACATTTCTTCAAAAGATAATTTTGAATGAATGTTTTCCCCAGTTAGCAAAGGTCATTGATGAACACAAGGATACATGTGAGTCATTTGAAGAATGCGCAGATGCTATTAATTGGAGAATACAGTAAAGGGTTCGCTGACTTTGAGAATCATGACATCACACTCACATTAGCATTTGAGTCTCACCTAACTGATGTCACCAAGACACCTAAAGAGCTACAGATGGAATTGATTGAGTGAAGAGTGTATGTGGGAACACTTAAGGGAAGGGTCATATCTTGATATATTTATATTATTGGTAATAAGGATTTTATAAATTTAAAACCAATGTTTAATTATGAATTGTAAATAAATTAGAAATATCATTAGAAATAAGATTGTAGAGTATGAACAAAAGAGAAAACAGTAATAGGAGATATTGATTCAGAATACATTTCTTGGCTTTGAGCGCAAAGCATGAGACTTTGTCACTTTAATATTTTAAAACCTGACATGTTGAATGTTCCCCCTCCTCCCACAGCTGCTGCCCCTGCAGGCCTTGTGACCATTCTCTGGGGGGGAGGGAGTGTAATCTGGGAGAGTGCTTTTGGGGGAGTTTAAAAATGTAAAATCTTTAAACCTTGTTCAACACAGGAAAATTTGCTCGGGATCAGATAAGGAGATGAAATACCTCTTTTCTTCTGTCACCTTAGTTTGGCTAAAAGAGTCTATCTGTCTAGACACAAAACTGTCAAAATATTAAAAGATCATGTCTGTGATGTGTGACTGTGCATCAGCTAAGATTTTTTCCTTCAGTCAGGCTCCTAATTATTTACCTTGTCAAGACTCTGTGTTTGTGTTAAGATCGTAAACACCTTAAAACAATAAAAAGTAACAAATCCATACATTAACATAATTAATTATAAAATTAGTCTAGTTAATAAAACTAGTTAATAGTCTAGTTAATAAAATACACAACAAGAACCAGGAAGAGATTATTTGCTTACTTTCATGAGATTTATAGTTATAACACTGATATATAAAATAAATACAGAACTAGCCTGATACTCGAGGTGACATACTAAAAGCCTCACGAAGAGGGTGTGCCACCTCCCAAATCCCCACTGCTCTTAAAACTATCTCTTTGTCTATTAAATCTCTATAATTTTCCTAATAATCCTACATGGGTCTCACACCACCAGACCACAAAAAAAGAGACCCATAACATATCAAGACTACTTTTCCAACAATTGAGCTCTGATTAGGTAACATTTTAAAAGTCATTGTTTGATGGTAAGAAAGATCCAATTGAAATGTGGAAAAATTCTGTGGAATACCCACACTTCCGGCAACAGGCCCCCAAAATGCTTTTCTTGCTTTTTTGACCCCTTAGTGCTGCAAGTCCACAGTCTCCTATATAACCTTAATCAAGATGCTTTTCAGGTCACACTTGAAGGATCCACTGAAATTTGGAACCTCCATGTTGCATCCAAATATTCAAATACTTCCCAATAAAAACCAGACTGAATAAAGACATAAAAATATTAGTTACCTTTAAAATTAACATATTTTAACTTTTTGAAATTACTAAGTACCTAGTAATTAGACTTTCAAAGTATATCTGCCTGAAATTTATTGAATGTGGACCTATTTGATTACAACCTTCCAACATGAAAAGGTTCCCCATCCCAGTCTAACCTGCCACTTAGGCATCAACATTGTTTATACGAAAATTTGCTTTAGGGAAAAAGAATTTTGTAATTCCAGTATTCTAGACTATTTTTTATTTCAAAATGTTAAGAAGGTACAGATATTTTCGGATACATGGATTGTTTTTGCGATACCCGAGTCATGGCTGTAAGTGTCCATCACCCAGATAGTGTCCATTATTCATTGTGCTCCTCAGGTAGGAGTTTGCCCTTCTTTCCTCCTCCCTACCCCAGCTTGATATCCACTGAGTTTTGCTTCCCTTTAGGCCCCTTTAAAATATAGTATTATAAAAAAAACACTGGTATGGGATAATTGATGCCATTTATTGTCAAAAGTAGAGGATTAGTTTTTGAGCTCTTGTGATATGAATCTATTGTTCCAAATTCTGGTTTAGGTCTTTGATAAGATTAAGCTGATATGTCTTAATCAATGTCTCTCTCTTACTAAGAAATAACTTCTTTCTCAAATGTCTGTACCAATTTGACAGTTTTCTCTGCAGTTATCCTGAAAAATCTCTAGCCATCTTAATAACTTTCAGAGACCTTAAGATATATAATTTAGACTGGTTTAAAGAGATTAGTATCTCTTTAAATCTCTTTAAAGCCTACTCTGACTGTCAGTATTATTGTCACTAAAGCTAAACTACATATAATGGAAGTGATGACTTAGCCGATAAGTTTAAGGTAGAAAGAACAAAGATGTCTGCAGTTCCAAATGCAAGGTAAAATAATTCTCAGCCATGCACACAAAGTTAATGTTTGGAACATCAGTAGATATGCTGGCATTTGCCTTTGTGTATTATATGAGGGCAATCAGAGATTTGTTTACCTTTTCTTGATATGCTAATGTCTCTGATAATTCAAAATAGTAAAGTAGAAAAAGTCAGAGAAGTATCATACTTTAAGGAGCAATGATATGTAATCAACGCATACTACAGACTTGGAAAATGATCTTATTTTTTACAAATAGCACATTCTCTTTAAATATTGTGGCTACATAAAGTTTGAAGAAGAGGTTATACATGTAAATTAGGAAATGTTATTGCCTGTCATGTGACCCCTTTCACTTATTATGGTTCCATCAAGGTGTTTTAAAGTTTCTATCTGATTCAATTCTCAAAATATGCTAATGAGTCCCATTTCTTAGAAGAAGAAACTGAGGTTTAAAGTTACACAAGGTCATTGTGGTAGCCTGAATAAACTTTGGGTAGACTTTAAGATATTCAGGTCCCGCTCCAGGTCCTGCTCCTTTTCAGAAGCCACACAATGCATGAAAACAGCTCTCCCCTGTATCTTCAGAAAAGCTCTGACACACTGGTTTTGGCTCAGTGAAATTGATTTCAGACTTAAAACCACCAGATCTTTCAGAGAATAAATGTGTATATTTGTAAGCCATCAAGTTTGTGGTAGTTTATTAGAGTGGCAACTACATAAGAAACTAATGTAATCATAAAGATTAGAATGTTGAATACCAGATTAAAAGCAACCTCCCCCCTCATTTTTTTTTTTCTAATACATCTCCACGTTATGTGGCTTCCTAGGAGAAACTTCACAGTTGCATATTTAAAGCAATTGACTCAATCAGTTCTTCATCTCAGGGGAATATTTGTATTTACAAATCTGTAAACATATCCACTTTAAAATATCAGCTCCTTTACCTAAAATTGGATTATTTATAATGTTTCGAAAGGTGGAATCCAAGCCTTGGCAAATTACTGATACTAGCTATCTATTCAGATTATCTCAAGCAGGAATTTAAAGAAAAAAGACCCTTTAATATGTTAGACATAATTTTCAAACAATTCAATTTTTATAAATAAATCATCTAACATTTTATATATGAAATATGAAGTTTTGTGACATAATTTTTTCAACATTAATCACGGTCATGTTGTATTTTTTGAATCGATGGGGAGTGGTAAGGAGTAGCATCTTCTGTTTACTACTATGGCAAATATCTGGAAACTAGAAAGGGAGAAAGCTCAGAGGCCAAGCTGAGGGAATCAAGGTACATCACTAATAAGTAATTCATGAAATCACCAGTTGCTATTTTGGAGTTGAGCCCACACTAGTATGATCTCTTTTCAGGGTAAATTCCCTTGTTTCTGGGAAAGGAAATGACACAGATCTTCCTACTTAGGAAAAGACCTCCTTACCTGTTAGATTTCAAAAAAGAAAGAATAAAATAGTATTCACAGTTGAAGAAGAGTTATGAGATTGGCTATTTGGATAGGGTGAGATAGGGATAGGATCCTGAGATAAAAGACATAGAGCAGAAGGATAAGAAAGGGAAATTTGAACCAGATAGCTCATTAAGAGCAAAGAGTACATATTATCATTAAAAAAAGTAAGTGTCTTATGATGTGCCAAGGACTTGTCAAAATAAACATTGCATATTATATAACTGAAACAGCATCATGCTTGAATAAGCAGCAATAATAAGGTTAAGCACTAGAAGGGGGGGTGCTACATTCTTTCTGTGCTAGGTCACTTAAGTCCCAGAAAATGGAGTCAAACTGAGCTTGAGGTGGTAAGGACTTCTTCTAAGGTGAAAAAAAGTTGAAATTCAAAAGGCTTGGGGCTTTGCTGGTTCAGATGTGTTATGCTATTTCATTATACCAAAAAATGGTTAAGGAATTAAAAATTTATTGAATATATCGGCTGCTTAGTTTTACAATCCAATCTATAAGCTCTCAACATACCCCAAAGTTTTAATACTTCTTGAAAAATTGGAAGGCAAGGACTTGATGTCTTTTATCAACTATTTCAAAGCCTGTATTATAGGAATACATAACCTCGGCACGAGGCAAAGTTGAAGAGACTGGACATGACCAGGTTGTTTAGGCTGTGAGAAACAGTTTGAACCTTATTCCAAGTGCAAATTCTAAGTGGAGAGTTTCAGGCAGCAGAGGTACATCACATCATTACATTCCCTGGTTCATTTCTCCCACTCTCAATTTCTCATTGTCCCAAATTCAGCCTATTTTATTCGTTTGCCCCTCCTCATCGCTTAGCTACTTATCATATAGAATCATATGGTGCCTTCAGCATCTTAAGAGATCAGTCTGATTATCCTATGGGGGAAAAACTGGATGGAGTAAGAGTGAAAACTGAAACATCTTAGGGGGTCATTGTGGGACCAGAATTTCTTCTTCAGTAGGTCCTTGTTCTTGGGGATTGGAAGACTGAATCCATGGACCATGGATCACTGGTAAGACAGGATTTATTTTATAGAAAAGAATACAGACAAAAAGAAGATAAACTCCTGAGAGGGGAAAACCCAAGAAGTAGGTTTCAAGTAGGAAAAAATCTCTGACTTGGTAACAAATGAATGAATACAGTCCCTTGCACTGGAGCAAGAGGCAAGATTTATGAGCCCATCAATGAAGGGACACAGTCTCTTCCATTGCAACAAGGGGAATGAATGCATGGAAGAATGGATACAGTCCTTTCTGCTAGGGGCAAGAAGAAAGGGTGCATTAATGAATGGATATAGTCCATTCATGAAATTGTCCAGGCCTAGGAAACTTACATGAAATTCACCAGGTAGGGGAAAAGGGGCTTTGCTGGTCAACAGCAAGTGCAAGGGGAGGGAGACAGAGGCTGGGCCAGACACAACACAGCGCTCTCTGAGCTGGCAGCTTTCCCCCCAGCAGTTGTCCGGCCCCTCTGGCCACTGGAGCCTCCTGTGGCACCCACTCCTGCCTACCCTCCACCCCGCTGGTTCCTCACTGCCAGTATCAATACCCCCAGGGTTGAGACTGCAACCCTCCCCTAAACTCCTGCTGTGCTGGCTGGGGTGCCACCCACCCTGTATCAATTGTAGCTTTTTTTTTTTTTTCCCCAAGACAGCCTCAAGCTGTTACCCTGGGTAGAGTGCTGTGGCATCACAGCTCAGAGCATCCTCCAACTCCTGGGCTCAAGCAATTCTCCTGCCTTAGCCTCCCAAGTAGCTGGGACTATAGGCACTGCCACAATGCCTGGCTATTTTTTGGTTGCAGCTGTCATTGTTGTTTGGCGGGTCTGGGCTGGATTAGAACCTGCCAGTTCAGATGTATATGGCTGGCACCTTAACCGCTTGAGCCACAGGTGCTGAGCCTCAATTGTAGCCTTTTAACAGAAAAATTATGATGAATTAGAGGATAGTAGAGTAAGAGAAGTAGAGAATTTTACAGGCAGCAGAACTCAACAAATGACAAGTTACATGTTTGTGTTTGTGTGTGTATGGTTGGTGATTTATGGGAGGAATTTAGGTAAAGTAATTTGGATGGTGGGACTACAAATTCATGGAGATAAGAAAGATTAGAGAAGAAATAGGATTAGCAACTGAGAGATGGGTTTCTGGTGGGAAAACAAGAATCACGAGCCTGATTTGTTGGTTTTGTCATGCTTATGAGCCATCTGAGTGCAAGTGCTAACTAATTAAAGAGATGTTTAATACTATAGTTCAGGTCAGATATGTGTTTGGGAACTAACATTCAATATTTGGTATTTAAAGCCATGTGAATTTATGACATTGCCACAAGAAAGTATGTAGCAGGGAAAAAAAATAGATGCCAGCAAAAATGCCTAACTAATTTCTCCTAGAAGGAAAGTGCAAGTACAGAATAAGAGACTAACATAAAAGAGAAGAAAAACAAAAAGTCAGAAAGATGTCAGGAAAACTGAAGAAGGAATAGTTTTAGGAAGAATTCAGTGGTCATGTTTGACGAGAGTCTGCCTAATGTGAAGACTGGCAAATATGCCCTGGAATTGTCCAAAGGCAGGTCATTGACAGTGCTGACGAATGCAGTTCCAATACGATATAGGGTTCACCTACCAGACTGGAGTAGGTTACGGAGTGAACGTGCAGTGAAGCGCTGGGAAACAATGTGTGGATGGTGATGTTGAGGAGTTAAGCTTGAAGTATGGACATCCGGTGGTTGCTGGAAAAATATGCATCTGTTACGGGAGAATGTGTGTTTTAAGGTTGGGGGATATTTTAGCTGGAATTTCTCTCTGATGGGTCCTTGGCCTCAGATTCAAAGAATGAGTCCACAGACCATGAGAGCACGTTTTGTTGTATCTGCCACGAGTGGGGCCATAGAGAAATGCCAGCACCCTGAGTTCACATTAAGCCAAGGGCCCTTCGTTAGGCCGGCTAGTCAAGAGCAGTTTCACGCCACACAGTCTCTTGACCGTGTCGAACTGGGGGTGCAAGGTTTTTATATGGCACTTCAAGTGGGGGATGGGAAGCCCTAGCATAAGCAGACTCTTACGGAGGCTGATATCTGCAAGGTTAGAGCTATGAGGAGTGGGGTCTGGGGGCTTACAGAAGTCTAAAAACTGCCTACGGAGCAGACAACTGTGACAGGATTGTGGTTTCCACAAGATTTTTTTCAGTTGTCACAGGATTCTGCAGCTCTCCGCTAAATTTCCTTCCTATTTCTGCAGGGTCGCTGTTTGCTCAAGGGGCTATTTTGGTTACAAAAGAGGGGATTTGGCCAGCTCTTAACAAAATGGAGTAGGTTTGGTTCACTTGCTCAAAATGGAGTTAGAGCATCACAGTTTCAGGACAGAATATATTGATGGGGAGATAGATAAGCAAAAGTGGGGGACAGAGCCTCCGGCAGCAGAGAGGGGCTGCGTGGACGGTCCATTTAGGCCTTCTGTCTACGGGTTTGGATTTTGCTTTTCCTAACCTGCGGGCAGGGGAGGTGGGGAGATGAGCTAGGTAACTGGAACATGTCGCAATCGGCCAGGAGCCTGTGGCAAGACATTAATTTCAGGTCTGCCCCTGTATAGAAATACGGTTCCACCTGAGGCACTTCTCTGCTCTCGGAGAGGTAGTGGGGGTGTTCTTGCTCTGGGAGAAACAGCCTGGCTGAGATACTGGTCAGGCTGATGTTGTAGGACTTTGTGTCCAGAGAACACAGCCTGTAAAGGGCTTATTGATACCTACCTGCTGGGTCTGTGATGAGACTGATTTCTGAGTTCACTCAGGCTTAGAACCTGAGTTGGGGAGGATCCCAGTCCAGTCCTGAGCAGGGGAACCCATATCAATATTAAAATGCGCACGTGTACTGATGGAGCAAATGATGATGTGGGAAAGAGAAGTTATAACGGGCGGAGGTCAGACCTTGAGAAAGCAAGAGTGACAAAAGTCCTGATCCTCTAACGTACAGGGGAGTTGTTCTTTAAAAAGTGATATTTTTTCTACCATCACAGAGGAGAGTCATAAAATATGGAAGCAAACACAGTCGAATGCTTAACATTTGATTGTTTCTATTTTTTAATTTAGCTAGCAAGTGGAGTTATTAGTTCATACGGGAGAGAGCTATGAAATGTTTGCAGAAAAAGTTTATCCACGGAAACATCTACACGACCAAGAATAATGCCTGGCATGTAAAAAATCCTTGCAATTATGTATTAAAAAGATGAAGGGGAAGGGTGAGGGGAAGAGAGAGAATGAGAGAGAGAGAAAGAGAAAGGGTGTTATCTTGGAAAGAAAAAGAGTTGACTTACAAGGGAACTATAATTGAATTGTTGGCAGACTGTGTGTCCCAGTTCCAGTTTTTACCTGCTTATTCCTTTCCTACAGGGTTTGGGTCATAATTAGGTCATAATTGTTCTACGCCATGAATGTTCCAAGTTCTTTTGCAATGATTGCTTTTGGCATAGGAATGCAACCAGTTTGTGGATCAATGACATACAAGAGGAATTCTTCTGGATATTTCTGTTAGTTTTTTTTGTTTGTTTGTTTTTGTTTTTTGCATTTATAGAAATACGTCTAGGGGTAAGGGAATGATTTTTCTCTGCTTCTGGAAAGAGCTGTGTTTGAAGATCATGAGGGCAGCTTGACAAAAGGGCCAGAATTACGAGTGTAAAAATGAAAAGGATGAAGGGATAGTACCAGGATTGGATCAGAGCAAAGTGCCCTGCTACTTGGCAATTTTGAAGGCCTCGAACACTGCAAGCAAATAAAAAATACATTTGTTATAAAACACGTGGAAGCGTTTGTCAGTAGCATTTTATTTTCAGCACAGGTAAAACTTTTGACCTATACCCTTAAATATTACCTATCACAGTTACTATAGAGTTGCCACATACAATGCAGAAGAGTTAAATTTAAATTTTACATAACAATCATCTTGTTTGCAATATTTGGGATATGCTTGTATAAAAATAATATCTGTTTATATGAAATTTGACTTTCATTAGGAATCCGTATTTTATTTGCTAAATCTGGCAATCTTAGATTAATAAGCGTCCCTGCTTATTTACTCTAATAACAGGAAATGTGATGGCATTCAAACCCCTCCACTTACGCTGCTGCTGGCATTGAAGCACGAATATCACCTTGGGGTACAGAGAACATTTGAACAGAAAGTGCTTAGGTGAAAAAAGACAGATCATTCTTTTTTTTTTTTTTTTTTTTTTGTAATCTCCAAAATCCTTGTGATATAGCACAAATGCAATAGATTTCTGCACAAAATATATTATTACCCAGTAGTGCCAAGCAGTGCTTTTTTTTTTTCCTTTTGATGTTTGACTTTATAATTCTGGAGGTACTAATGATTTTGTGCAATTCTTGCATTGGCAGATGATAGCTGGGATTTATGTGTCTCTGTTAACCAATCTACACTTTAGGTCTAGATGTAATGTGGATGGTACATGACACTGATTCTTTTTTACATTGATCACTAACTATTCACTGAAACCAGAACTCCAAGTAATTTTAATGATTAAAGTTTATTTGGTAAAATTGAATTAATTTTTTAAAAATACATGAACACAAAATCTTAATAAAGTATATTAATTTTTTAATTGTATGGTCATCTCAATGTTCCCAAGAAAAATACATAGCTTGTACTATTCCAGACAAATTCAAGAAAAGTGAACTCATTACACACAATAGACGCCATAGACCATTAGGATTTACTCTCATTTATGACACTCTAGCTAGGAAAGGCTGGAAAGACATATGTATTTTTTCATCTAATGAGAAGAATAGTGTATTAGCCCTATAAAAGACTTTTAGAAAAGAAATCATAAGGGTGCTAAGATCTAAAAATCAGTAAAACATACAGTTGAGCTGGCTGGTATTTGAAAAAAATTGTCTAAGGAATATACTGGCTACTGATGCTCTGGTTTCTTGGAAAAAATATATAGATATATTCTTAAGTATGTTTATTCCTAAATATTTCATATATGTAAATTATCACCAGAAATATAAATTTGGATTGTGTTTCATTTTTACAGAAATGCCTTCGTTTATTTACAATGCATATTTTGTCCTCAATTATTTCGTTCTTTTCTGCAATATGACTTTGCAACTTCTCCCATCAAGAAGAGTCTATTCACTATCCCTGCCCGTGAGCCTTGCCTTGTAACTTGTTTTGCACAATAAAATATAGCAGAATGGATAATTAATAAATAAAAATTAAAGCTTATGCTTAGAGTATGTCTGTTCCTGACTTGAATCCAGTTGAAAAATTTGGTGGTGATTTTGTTTTTTAAAGAAAGAACCACAATTAAGAGTTTTTTTTTATCTTCAGTTGGTAAGAATTTTATAGTGGGTGGTTCTTTTTCCTATCTCTTCATCACCCCCACTGCTTGCTATAGTGCCTCATAACTAGCAAACGCTTTCAGAGATACCTTATCTTTAACAGCTTCATCTTTAATGTGATACAGTAGCTTCTTTCCTGTCTCAAACTTTCCTTCGAGTTTATCAAAAAATTGTTAAGTTCAACAATTGAGCTATCTATACTAAATCCTGATAAGCTTGAAAAAATTGAAATTTTTGATCTGTTATAATGATGTCTTAAAACATACTGGCTAACAGCAATTACGATAATAAGCATTTTCAGATTATGACCTGAAAGTTTTTCAGTTTTAAAATAAAAACTTATTCTTTATTATAAAAGTGGTACCTTTTTTCCTCAAAGCATTGTCTGAAGAGTAAGGATTATGTTTATTTAAAAAACTAAATTGGAAGTTCATTTTCATGATTAACAAAAGCTAATTTTTAGAGAACAATTTTCCCTGCACAAGGTATAAATATTGCCATCAAATATTTGTTTTCTCCTTTTAATATTAACAATTGATATTTTAAAAAGATATCCAATATTTATTCAGAAATGGAAAATAGTTATTCTAAAAATTAATGTCTAATTTATTATTTAAAGTCATTTTGAATATGTCTTTATGGACACATGCATTGCATGTTCACAGGATTTGAAGCTTAAAATTTCATGGTGAATCTGCAGGCTGCCTTTCAGACAGGCACGGGGTAAGATTAATGGAATATTCCAGTGGTGTTACTATTAATATGTAGGAATTCCTTACCTTTTGCTATGGTTTCAATATTTTTACCTTTCAAAGTTCATATTAAAATGTAATACCCAATACAGCAGTATTGAAAGGTGGGGCCTTTAAGAGTTGCTTGCATCATAAGGGCTGTTGTTCAAAAGACCACCAGGAAAGAGGGCTAGATAATAGAAAGGAGAGCTTTATTGGTGATATCAGTCAGCCGGTCAGGAAGAAACAGTTTCTGACTTGTATTGAAGATGCTCTCTCTTCAAAGAGAGAAGGGATGGGCTGGTTTATGCCACACAGTGTCCATGTTACACAAGAGAGTCATTCATATTCAGCAGGTTTTAGGGAAAGCTACACATATTTATGAAGAGGTCAAGTGCATGAACATGGGTAGGCTTATGTGTAACATACATCCATGTTTACACTGGGGTGGAATTTTAGTGTTAAAATAAGGTGAATATGGCTTCAGCAGGTTTTAGGGAAAGTTTCATATATTATGAAGAGGTCAAGTGCATGAACATGGGTAGGCTTATGTATAACATACCTCCATGTTTACACTGGGGTGGAATTTTAGTGTTAAAATAAGGTGGAATATGGCTTCAGCAGGTTTTAGGGAAAGTTTCATATATTATGAAGAGGTCAAGTGCATGAATAATGGCTTATGTGTAACACACATCCATGTTTACACTGGGGTGGAATTTTAGTGTTAAAATAAGGTGGAATTTGGCTCTTTATCTTAAGAGGTAAACTGTAGGACACAAAGACCATTTTTGAGTACTTTATCTGTGTGTCTCAGCTGACTGAAATGGGCTTGAGGTCTATAGTTGCTTGTCAGGAAAGAATGATTATAAGGCCTGTCTTCTATCCTGTAGAATTGTAGTAGTCTGGGTTATAAATCAGGGTTAAGAAGCATTTGACAATTTGCCTGGTATTTTGCTGCTGTTTGTGACTTTAGCAAGAGTGTATTTTACCTGTAGCCATAGGATTTTAGGATGTTGCCAGGCCCGCGGAGGCCTGAACCCTCAACCTGTAGAAAACTTCCGTCTCCTTACTCTGAAAGTTCACCTTAGTTGATCAAGAAGTGTCTATTTCAGTCTGCCAGATCATAAAGCCCTCTCCTCCTGGATGGAGTGTTCCAGTGATGGTTAGTGGGCTCATAGGTTATCATGGGAGTGGGAATTATGACTTTATAACACGATGACAAGGGCTCTCAGAAGCATGTTCGCTTTCCTGGCTCCTTTGCAAGAAGGCTCTCACCAGATACAGCTTTTCCATGTTAGAATTCTCAGTCTCTATAAGAAATAATGTTTTGTTTTGTTTTATTTTTTTATAAATTACACAGTTTCAAGTATATTGTTATAAACAGAAAAGGGACTAGTAGAGCTTTCAAAAGGTTTATTAATGTAGGAGAACCAGGAATTCAAGGCACCCAGAGGGACTTGCCTCTCCCTCTATACGTGACCAGCTTCTGGACTTGTAACTGCTCTTAAGTTAAACATTCAAGATAACTTTGAAAAAAGATAATATCTAACACCTGCAAATTCTGAACAGGGGATGAATAGAAAAAAGATTTTTTTCAGTGGGACAGGGAATTAGGCCGAGATATTTTCCTGAAATCAATACAATCATCCACGCCCGTCTATGATCTAAGATGTTCTAGGTCATTAATTGTGCACTTAGAGATACAAGAAGGAGACAGCTTTAGCCATAGTTTCTCAAGCACAGACCTCAATAAGTTTTACTGGGCTTCTTGTAGAAAAGGCTGTGAAGGATTTTTCTGGGCATATATGGAAATGTCCCAAATCCAGGTACTCTGGATGTTTGATTGATGGGATTAATTCCTTATCAGGGTCTCTCTGTTTTCTCTAAATCTCAATAACAAGAAGTTAGACAGATTGTGTGGCTTTTATTGGAAAACTGATTCATCATCCTGTGTTCAATATTTCCCTGAAGAACTCAGCATACTAACAAATATGAAAACATCTTTTCCTTGGTAAGTAATTGAATTAATTGTTGCACTGTAATTTTAAATATATATCTAGTGTATAAATAATATCTATATATGAATGTTAAAATGTATATATATATTTACTTGAGTATACATATTTTATATACCTTAAAACATGCTGGTTATGTTCAAATGATTATATACTAAATATTATACTGAATCTTTGTTGATAAAATTCTCATTTTTATAATTTATTTTATCCTAATGGAGCCCATCAGTATTTTATAGTTGTTTGTATTCTGTCGTAGACAGTGCAGCTTTGTCCTGCTTAACATGAAACAATGGTTCTCAACTGCATTTCCTCTTTCTTCAGCACAGAGCACACCCCCAACAAGAACACTCCTTGAAAATGACAGTGGTTCACTGGGGGGTTCAGAATGACTTTTCTCTACAATGAAGCACCAGAAATCCTAGGGATTTTGGTTTGTGTTCTTTGAGGGATATGCTCATTTTTCTTGTTTACTTCCTTAAAATCACTGCCAGAGAGTATTTAAACTAAAAAAAAATTAAATTTTATTAGAAAAATTAAATATTATTCTAGAAACCTAATGCATTATTTACCTAATGCAAAGGAAGCCCAAATAGAAGGAATAAGAGAAAGGGAATGAAAAATGTAGAAAACAAAAAACAAATGGGAAGATAAAAATGTAAACATATTAATAATCTTATTAATTATAAATGGATTAAGCAATTAAAAGGCAGAGATCTTAAGATTGCATTAAAAAGATCTTATTATGTGCTATCTATAGGAGATATAGTTCAAGTTCAAAGACACAAATACATTTAAAGTAAATGAATGGAAAAATATATCTTTCAGACAGTAATCATTAGTAAATAATTACATTTGCTAATCATTAGTAGTCATTAATAGTAAGTTACAGTGACTAAAATCATATTAGACAAAATAGACTTCAAAACAAAAAACCAAAAGTTATTACTGGTAACAAATAGGGATTTTCCAGTGATAGAAAGATAAATCTACCAGGAAGTTATAACAATTATAGAGAAATATGAACCTACCATCATATCCCCTAAATACACAAAACTGGAAAAATTAAAGGAGAAATATAAAATCAAACATAATAATTAAAGCTTCAAACTCCATGTTCAATAATTGACATGTATGATAGCATTACTAAAGCTAGCAAGGAAATGAAGAATTTGAAAAACACTATAAATTGGTGATGCCTGTGGCTCAAAGAATAGGGCGCTGGGCCCATATGCTGGAGGTGGTGGGTTCAAACCCAGCCCCAGCCAAAAACTGCAAAAAAAAAAAATAAATAAATAAATTAACTACATGCATGTATAATAAATATGTGACGTATTTTTAATTTATACATACCACATTAACCAACAAGGGAACAGATGTTCTCAAACAAACATAAAGGTTTTCAGGAGGGAACATTTACTATGCCATAAAACAAGCCTTGACAAATTTAAAATTATTGAAATCATACAAATTAAATGTTCCAACCAGAATGGGATTAAAATAAAAATTAATAAAAGAAAATTTAAAATATTAACAAACACGTGTAAATTAACATGTTTCTAAATAAACAGTAGGAATTTTGGTTCTATATTTTGTATGGCTGTTTTTAGGTTGCCTTTTGAAAATGTAAGTGAAGCTTTTTAATTTTTCCTTTTAATATCTGTATATAATTGGAAAATTCTATTTTATACTTGTGAGAAGAAATAAAGCTCTTTCAAACTTGACATTATTTGTAGAGGCAATACAATTTAATAGTTAAGAACATGGTCTTTGGAGCAAGATATGGGTTGAAATATGGCTATTTATTCTTTGGAAGTTAATTAATATCAGTCTACCTCAGTTTTCTCTCAGGAAGATTGGTAAAAGCTACTCTATATAATTATTAAAGGGATTGATTGAATCAATTCACATGAAAATCTTAGAAAAGGACTCAGTATATACTAAGCTCAGTATATACCTTTATATATATTTATAATATCATATATAATATACTATATATA
>NW_003852400.1:14160620-14182016 GCF_000181295.1 Otolemur garnettii | reverse complement strand
AATATTCAAAGTTAGCTATTATTATTATATGTTAGGATCTTAGATCTCTCTTTTCTTCATTTTTCAAGAATAAATTTAACAAAAGAAGCAGTTAAATTAGAAATCTAGGTGTACATGTGCAAAATGAGAGGCTGTAACAACTATATCATTTATTCAGACTCAAATATTTTTCAATCGAATTAGTTAAAAATTGAACATAAAGCATCTTAATATTTATTTTTAAGATTAGCAAATTCATGAAAAAGTAAAATGCACATAGTACATACATAGTTACTCAACATTAATATAATAGAGTACCCTTTCAAATTATAGGTATATTTCACTTATTTTGTAATCATAATATTTAGTTCTTGCTCAACTCTGTTTTCAATGGAGACTTGTTTTTTGGTTGTTTGTTTTTTTCCTAAATTACTGCTTTCTTAATAATACCACATTCCATATTATAGAAATGAAAGTGAAACCAGGTCTCTGGTTTGTATGCCAAGATATTGGTTCATATATTCTGGTTTGATGTTGCTAATTCATTTGAATAATCCATTTAGAAATATGAACATAAAACTGATCAAATTTAAGTTTTTTTTCTCCCTTTTTGTACAAAAATACCAGTCCAGTGGGAGGCAAGAGCTTAGATCAGTTTGCGATCTCTTAAAACTCAAACTTTTTCTTAGGTAAGCTGTTCTTTGATATGGAATGGGCAAATGGTATATTAAGCCTAGTAGACTGTCACAGCTAAACCACTCTTGTACAGCATCCGCTTTATTAGTAAGGAAAGTAGTGATTTTTGATGCCTATAGGATGACATGTGTGGAAAGATACATAATTTCTTGAGCCATATTGCAAATCTAACATTTTATATAACCACTGGTGTGCTGGTGATGGCCTGAATGGTAGGGTGAGCCTACTTGTCGTGTTTGTCAATTTCTGTGGTATAAATATTCTCAGTCTATCAAATTACTAGGTATAAATATGATATCACTGTATTGAGAAGAGATGCTTACAATCAGCTATTGTCTACTATTACGGGCAAACTTGCCACACCAAAACTATAATATAGATCTTTTCTTAAATGCAGTTTTCTAAGATTTGTTATTTTGTCTGAAGAACCTTACAATTTTCCTTTTATTTTTAGTTGACATAACAATTGTACATATTTGTGAGCTATACAGTGATAATATGATTTGGGTATACAACAGTTAAAAATAAAACCAGGGTAATTAGTAAATCCATGACCTCAAACATATATTATTTTCTTCATTTTGTGAACATTCAAAATCCTGTCTTCCAGGTTCTTGAAGATTTTTGATTAGTTTTTATGATTAATCATATTTATCCTTAGCGCTGTAGAATATCAGAATTAATTCTTCCAACCTAGCTATATCCTTTCTATCTTGTAATACCCGAAATTCTACTCTCTTCTATGAGTTCAAAATTTTCTTTCTTTCCTCCTCCTTCTTTTTTTAATCTCTCACAAATAATAGTGATGCAATATTTATATTTCTGGGCCTGATCTTTTGCTTACTCTCTGGACTCATCCGTATTGCCACAAATGTAGGATTTCTTTCTTTTTTTTTTTTTAATGGCAAGATGGTATTTCATTTTGTATGTATACCACATTTTTAAAAATCTGTTCTAATGGTGGACTTTAAGTTGGTTTCATTTCTTTGCTATTGTGAATAGTACTACATTAAGTATGGTATCCCTTTAATAATACTGACTTCCTATCCTTTGGATAAATACCCAGTGGTGGGATTGCTGATAACATGATAGTTCTGTTTTTAGTATTTTGCAAAACCTCTGCAATATTTTCCACAATGGCTGTACTAATTTACATTCCTACCAACAGTATATGTGTATAAGAGTTACTTTTTCTCTGAATCCTGCCCAGTATTTTTTTTTTTTAAATCTTTTTAGTTATGGCCACTTTAACTGGTGTGAGATAATACTTCACTATGATTTGATTTGCATTTCCCTGACAATTAGTGATGTTGAGCATTTTTTCAAATATTTCTTGGCCGTGTGTTTCCTTTCTTTTTTTTTTTTTTGAGACAGAGCCTCAAGCTGTCCCCCTGGGTAGAGTGCCGTGGCATTACAGCTCACAGCAACCTCCAACTCCTGGGCTCAAGCGAGTCTCCTGCCTCCGCCTCCCAAGTAGCTGGGACCACAGGCGCCCGCCACAACGCCCGGCTATTTTTTGGTTGCAGCCGTCATTGTTGTTTGGCGGGTCTGGGCTGGGGATTCGAACCCGCCACCTTAGGTGTAGGTGGCTGGCGCCTTAGCCGGTTGAGCTATAGGCGCGGAGCCGTGTTTCCTTTCTTTTGAGAAAAGCCAATTCAGATCTTTTGTCTACTTTATAATAAAATTACTTATTCATGTTAAGTTGAGTTTCTTGTATCTTCTGGATATTAATCTGTGTCAGATGAATAGTTTGCAAATATTTTCTCCCATTCTACAGGTTGTCTCTTGATTCTGTTGTGATTTTTTTATATGCCTGCAGAAATTTTTAATTTAATATGATCTCATTTTTCTACGTTTTGTTTCTGTTGTCTGTGCTTTTGATATCTTACCCATAGCATTTGTTTTCATTTAAGACTTTAATTCATTTTGAGTTGATCTTTGTATATGGTCAAAGGCAGGGGTCTATTTTCATTCTTCTGTATATGGATATCCAGTTTTCCCAGAACTGCTTATTAAAGAGGATATCCTTTCTCTAATATGTTTTCTGCTTGCCTTTGTTCAAAACCAGTTGGCTATAAATACATGTTCTCTTCCACTGGCTTGCATATCAGTCTCTGTGCCAATGTCCTGTTACTTTGGGTACTATGTCTTTGAGTTAGGTAGTATAATGCCTTCAGCTTTGTCTTTTTTTCTCAGAATTGTTTGATAATTCAGTCTTTTCTGGTTCTGTACAAATTTTAGGACTTTTTTTCTATATTGTAAATGGCATTAGTATTTTGATACGAATGGTATTGAATCTTCACATTGCTTAGTGTGGTTGTTTTACTAATATTAATTAGTAAATTAATGAGTCTGAAATGTCTATTTGTGTTCTCTTTAATTTCTTTCATCAGTGTTTGTAGTTTTCCTTGTAGAAGTTTTTTACCTCCTTGTTTAAATTTATTCTTAGGCATTTTTTAGTTTTATTTTATGTTATTATTTTATTGCTAATGCAAATGGAATTTCTTAATTTCCTATTATTAGCATACAAACACACTACTGATTTTTGAATATGCCAATTTTGCATTCTGCAACGTTACTAAATTTATTTATCAGTTTTAACAGATTGGTTTTTTTTTTTTTTTTTTTTGTGGAGTCTAAAGGTTTCCGTCTCTCTCTCTATATATAAGATTATGTCATCTACACAGAGGACAGTTGAACTTCCCCTTTTCCAATTTCCTTTACTTCTTTTTCTTGCCTAATTGCTCTGGCTAAGACTTCCACATTATGTTCATTAAAAGTGATAAAAGTGGGCATTTTTCGTTTTAGGTCTTGGAGGAAAGAAATTCAGCCTTTGCCATTCAGCATGATGTTAGATATGTATTTGTTATATAGAGGGAATTTATTATATCAAAGTATGTGCTTTCTATGTCTAATTTGCTTAGAATTTTTATCATGAAAATAATGTTGAATTTTATCAGATAATTATCTATATCTACTGAGAAGATTATACATTTTTTGTCTTTCTGTTAATGTGATGCATCACATTTATTGACTTGCATATGTTGAACTATTCTTGCATTCTGGGATAAATCTGACCTGATCATGGTGTATTTCCTTTTTTGATTTGTTGTTTAATTCATTTTGCAAGTATTTTATTGACTATTTTTGCCTCTGTGTTCAGCAGGGATTTGAGCCTATAGTTTTCTTGTTATTTTCTAGTCCTTGTCTGGTATTGCTGTCAGCATAAGTTGACCTTACAGAATGAGTTAAGAAATAATTCCCTTCACTTCTATTTAATATTTGTCTTTTAAAATAATGACATATACTCTGTAAACAGAGTATAAAACTAAAGAATATTCTAGTCAAGCCTTGTTTTTGTTTCTGAGGGTATTATTTTTTATCTTGTGTGTCTTATTAACTTTTCTCCTCTAGGTATTATTTGCACAATTGATGCAATGAAAAGCATACAGAGTACACACATCCAAGTTTCCAAACAGGGACACTGATGACAGTTTTTGAAGTCATACCAGTAGAATAATTAGTTATAGTAACTTAAATTTTTTATATGTAAAATTTTCAAATATAGGCAACTTTACAGAGAAATGTAGTGACAAGTTAAGTGAACCTCATATACTGAAGACCTCCTGTCCACCCAACTGCAGCTCCTAGACCTCCACCCTCTGTCTTCAGCAACCTGCTCAAGTCTGGTGAGCATGGGGTCCAGCCTGCTTGTCTAACCCAGTAGCAAGCGACTCTACAAAAAGCTGATTCTCCCAAATTGGGCACCCCAGATCCACTACAGTCCCTTAGTAGGAAAGCTATGGGACCCACACTCCTTGAAAGTTTTATACCACAGCATCTGTCCAGTGGACAGGGACAACCACTTGCTGGACTCTTGGCCCAGTTTTTTCTTCCAGTTGGAATGGACCACAGCTCTGAGTCAACCTCTGTGCCTGCATGGGTGTGCCTGCTTACAATGGCACCTAGGAGTCAGCGGTTACTATCAAGAGCATCCACCCAAACCAACAGGGCAACTTTCCTGCAGGGTGGATGGGCACTCTCCCAGCCACCCATGTCTCAGAACGCTATAATTTTCTTCTATCAGTTCTGTCCACCTGGGCCTCCTTGCTCTCTGAATTAAGTCTCCAATAACCTCCTCAAGTCTGGGGAGCACAGAGTATGGCCTGCATGTCTGACCCACTGGTGTTTGACTCCCTGAATTGCCTGTGGACAGAGAGCTCCCAAATTGGGCACCCTAGATCCATTACAGTCCCCCAAACAGAAAGGCATGGGACAGACTCTCTGTGGGAAACTCAACCTTCAACAATGCCCACTGGGAGAGAGTGGCTGCTCCCCAAATCTCAGCTCAAAACTGCACTCTCTATTATAGTGGTGGGCAGAGGAGTGGAGAAAGATTTTTTGGAAAGGAAGACAGCTGGCTGTCCATTTTCATGTGTCACTCCTCTTGGAGGGGAGCCCCACATGGAAAGACCAAGTTCCAGAATCACACAAGTTCTCCCCACTATTCTGTGTCACTATTCAGTTATGCCTGGGCTTGTGGGGGTATAAAAGCTGCCAAGAAACGTGGTAGCCTGCTGGGCACTGAAAGTGCCTGGGAAGGAGGAAGGTTGTTCCCTTACCCTTTTGCTGGCCTTTGATCCTCCCTAGCTTGAAGTAATCTAGGCCAGCTCCTAACACCAATAACCAAAAATTACTCATTAATAGTCTTGGCGAATGTGTTTAAGGAGTATAAGTAGCTATTTGGAAGTGGAGATATTATAACACTTGGGCACCTGTGTTTGGTGAATATAATAGCACCAAAATGAATTCCTGTCATCTGTGATTTTCAGGCAAAATTTGAGGTATATAGTGCTTGCAACCAGTCAGGTATTAAGTAGGTTCATAAGAAGAATGTTCTGTACCTGAGTTGAAGGAACATTCTTATCAGACCCACACAAGGAAGAGGTAAATTTGTTTTGAGTCTCTAGAAATGCGTATTTAGCAAAGAATTATCTTGTGCTTTTGACAATACCTAAAAATTTGTGAGCTGGAACATCATGATTTGAAGAATAAAACACTTACCCATTCATTTTTACTTTACTTCCCTGTTCGGTAGTATGAGTCAGCAAACATCACATCAGTAAGCTTCATAGACTGCAGGAACTGTGTTTCCTCTGGTAATTAGGATCCTCAGGGTGAAAATATAAAGGTACATAACACAGAAATTAAACAGTCTTTAGAGAGTCTATTCCTGAATCTCTTTTTTTTTTTTTTTTGCTTAATAATATATTTTTATTTATTTCCTTGCAATTTGTTTACATTTTGTATAAAGAAAGAATTTGCTATAATAAGGCTGAATAGAATTCCCTTTTTCATGAGGTGTCATAAATTTTGAATTAAGATAGATCTAAAATAAGATTTTATTTCATTATTGATAGTTTCCCAAATAGTAATTATTTTTAATTATAATCACCACAGTATTTTTTTCTGCAAAATAAACTATAAAAGGATCATTTAAACTAAAAGATCATGGGAACTATAAAAGAATCATTCAGCATGTTTTTGAGGCAAAAATTTATCCTGTCCAGCTACAAGTTTCTCTCTCTCACACCCCACAGGTACACAGATATTCTTTAATTACTTGGTAAATTTCATTATCTTGGACTTTCAAATTGACTTTATATGGGTTGCATTCATTTTTAGGAACTACATTTTTAGAATCAGCTGCCCAGGGCAGTTAAACCAGCTGGCTGTTGCACAGATCTGCAATTCTCATAATGTGCAGCTCAGATTGAGCGAGTCATTCAAAGTCCCAGAGAACACTAACACTGAATGATCGCTCTGCGTCACCCACCCGGTGGCCACGCTCAATGCCATCAAACTTCTGTAATGTGTCTCAGTAAAATCACTTTTCCCATCATCACCAGAGAGGTGAAGAGAGCTGATGTTTGTGCTTGGCATGCAACCAATTTCTGGTTGTTTTTCCTAATGTGTCATTTCTAAATGACAAAACCTGTTCTAGTATCCATCATGAACAAATAACAAATCCTTGCTTTTCAAACAGAGTTTTAAATATACTATCTACCCTATCAGACATTAATGAGTAAGTAATTAACTGAACACTGGGTTTAAAATTTGAGAACACATATGGTTTATCTTCAAGTATGTGTTAAAAATTCAGGAAAGGGAAAAAGAAAAAATAAAAAACTCTTCCAGATGCTCATATACATTTGTATGTGTAGGTGTGAAAAATATCTTTTTTGGTGAAACAAGGGTTATTTTCCATTAGGGTGCTCATTATCATCTTGTCCAAGTATTATCTGCCCTCTGCGCAAGAAAAAGACAATATCCAGAGACAGCAGAGTTTACAGCAGACAAAGGGTTTATTCTGCTAAGCAGCGAGAAGAGAGACATTTCTCAACTCCCCATCCCTGAGGATTGGGGGGCAGGGTTTTTAAAGAAAAAGTTAGGTGGGGGTGGCACCTATGTCTCAAAGGAGTAAGGCACTGGCCTCATATGCTGGAGGTGGTGGGTTTAGACCCAGCCCCAGCCAAACAACAAAAATAAATAAATAAAAAGTTAGGTGGGCAGCGAGTTAGGCAGTCAGGGTCTGTTCATTGGCTAGTTTCGGGTTATAACCATCAGTCACTTGATATGGGACGCTGTGGGGTGGGGGTTGGGGGTCAGCTGATCCACTGGAAGGCAGTTCCTTGGGTGGGGGTCTGACACCAACTGAGTCAGTTTCTTGGCCTGGGTACCTCATTCCATCCACTGGAATGCAGGACCTGGAAGATTATCTCCAAAACTACTCTAGGTTCTGAACGGTGTTACTTATAGAGATAAGTATATAGAGATATCTCTATGTTACTTATAGAGATAAGTTGAGAAATCTATACAACTATCACCTGTGCCCTCTAGAGTAGCAATTATAGAAAAGCAAATGAGGGGACAGTGACTATTACTAAGCAAAGGAGAGAAAAACAGCTGATGGCGATCATTGTTTTAGCTAGGCCTTTTCCTTCTCAGAGTTTTAGGGGCTCTTGTTCTAGATCTCCCCTTGTACACCTTCACCAATTTGAAGGGCAGTTTAGCAAGTGCGTGCTTAAAACTTTCCCATTACCTCACATAGCTATAAATTCAAATCTTTATCATGATTCCTGCCCCTCATATTCTAGCCACTGCCTGCTGTTACCACCATAATATCTCCTTCATTTCCTTCGCTCTCAAAGCTCAAAACAATGTCCCCAATACTCAAGGATGCCTAACACATAATATGCGAATTGTAAATCTCTGTTAAATGAAGAATAGGGAAATGATTCCAAATTAATTAATCATTTGAGATTTCTTTCTTTTTTATAATTTTATTTTAGGGGCTTCTGTAGTAACTCTAGGGTATCTATTTTTTCTGCTCTGAATAAATATGTGCTATAATAGTTTTTAATGGAAGCACGACTGCACTCCCTTAAAAAACTTTATTCTAAAACTCCGGTGAATTGTTAAAGTAGTTTGGTATATATATAAAAAAGATAGTATGAAGGTAACACACACACACACATACACACCCAAGTAGTTATATAGTAGTAAGATTCAGGACAGTTTATTTGTTGTGTTCACCTAGACCAGTGAGTCTAAACTATAAGTGTGCATAAAAACTACATTTGTTGGAGGCGCCCATAGCTCAGTGGGTAGGGTGCCAGCCACATACACCCAGGCTGGAGGATTCAAACATGGCCCAGCTAAACAACAATAACAACTGCAACAACAACAAAAAAATAGTCAGGAGTTATGGCGGGCGCCTGTGGTCCCAGCTACTTGGGAGGCTGAGGCAAGAGAATCGCTTGAGCCCAAGAGTTTGAGGTTGCTGTGGGCTGTAATACCATAGCACTCAATTGAGGGCATAGTGAGATTCTTTCTCCAAAAAAAAAAAATACATTTGATATAAAATGTATCCAATATATAATGATATAATGATATAAATAAAGATTTCTGGGCATTAGCACCAGAAATTCTTTTGGGAAGACTGAAGGAAAGCCCATGAATTTGTCTTTTTAACCGGCTTGTAGGTAATCCTGAGCTGTGGGTCCACAGATTGCAGTTTGAATTTCACAATTTAGGTAAGTGTCTCCAGCAAACAATCTTATAGGTGCACTGAAATATAATGATGGGGATAATGTCTATCTAACATGTCTTTAGAACTTAGCAAGTAAGTATTGATTATATAGCCTATATATCCACATATCAGACTTATATATACACACACATAATGTACACTCACTTTTTTTTCAAAACAGTCTTAAAGATGAAGTGCTATTTTTAGAGGTACAGTGTAACTAAATTGCCTTGTGTCCCTTCACCATAAATGGTTGAGCTGAAATTGATCCCAGAGAGCTCCATGTTGAACTCTAGGTTATGCTGCCACTTTGCTACCATGTTTAATTAAGCAAGTTAACAAAAACTGATAATAACAGCTAATGTTGTGTCCCAATAATAGTAGCTAGTACTTACTGTCACATCAAACATTCAACATTTAATGTTTTACTTCATTCTAGTAGTAAATGAATTAGAATATCATCTTTCTGTATAACTGACGACATTGATTCTTATGAAAGTAACATAACTTTTATAAAGCTTCGCAACTAAGAAATAGTGGATCTCAGACTTAAAAACCAGCCTTTGAAAGTCCTTCCCTCTGCATCTTTCAGAGTACTATTCCCTCGACTCTCTGTCCATTTTGTAATGTAACATACTCCTGTTATCCAATGGAGTATCTGATACAGAGCAAGCGTTCAATATAAGGTGTCCGTAATTGCACACAGACTTCATGGACATCCTATAGCGTGACTATTGAACAATCATATGAGAAAGCTAAAAATAGACCTAACTGTTAGAAACCATCCCACATAATGAGACTCCAGTAACACAACTGGTGTAAAGAACAGTACAAGAATTTGGACTTGAAGAAAATGTTCAATATGGATTGATGAAAATCACCACTAGGCTAAAGAATAGCCACAAAAAAACTTTAAAACTTTAAAAAAATTGAATACATTTGCCATAGGAAAGAAAATCATTCTATGTTTTGGTGATAACATTTCTCTAATTATTCCTAAAATGGGATTTATTTTTATACTTGTTCAGCAAGTCTAGTTAGCATTCAATTAATACTTACATGTTTATAATGAAATTTATGCTTTAGGAATAATAGCAGCCAGAACCTGTAGTGGTGAGAATTCATCAAGCCCTAGCATCTGTGTTGTTGTTAAGGGCTGAATGTAAGGCTCTAACAGGGTACATACACTCTGGACCCAAGGAAATACAATTGTCATTTGAAAGTTAAATGTCAGAGTCAGAAAAAGATGGGTGAATGAGTGGGTAGATGGATGGGGAGAGAGAAAAAAGGAGACAAAGAAAGAAGTGTATAAAATTTTCAGACACGGATGGATTCATAAGCAGGTCACAGTTTTTATAGCCTGATGGAGCAACATGCCTACATAGTAACTTTTTTTTTTTAAGTGTATTTTGTGGTTTTGAAGGATAATAAAAGAAAGTAAACTGTTGACAAAGAGGACAGCCTCGGAAGTGGTATTGTCTTTGTTGTCCACAGGAAAGGAAGTCTTAGCTAATGGATTTCAAATGTGGTTATGTAGACGACAAAAATAAATCTCACATGGAAATGACTATATACAATTATAGACTGAGAGGACTCCAGAAGCTGTGGCAAATTTATACTGTGATCCATTGTCATTAACATTTGACTTGGGGAAGTCCTTCTGTTCCGAGTCAATGCCCTTCTTAATGTTTTAGTGACCTTCTGGTTCCTACAGAAAGAATTCAGATTACAGAACAGATTTTTCCTCCAGTATCTTTTTTTATTTATATGAATATAATTTTTTATGTTAAATAGAAACTGTTGCCTTTTAATATTTCTATAGCTTGACTAAGGGAAAGAATATACTATTTATACCAATAAGATTATTTGTAATCCTTTGACATTGATTTTTTTCTGTTTAAAATTAATGACCCAGAATTCTGCTCTCTAACTTCATCTCAAGTGTGTTGTATTTAGTATTTGTCATTTTCTCAGGCCTGGTCAGCCTTTACAACAGCACGTATTCAAATAAGGGACCAGATAATAGCAAGCACTACTAACAGCAAGGCTTCAAGGAATGGACTAGCTAAAATGTTCTTAGCAAAGTATCACAAGAATGGAAGAAAAAGTATCCAATGTACACACCCCTATTATGAAATGAATTTATACCTTTTATATGAAAGCTATAACCTAATAACAGCCTAAGAATATGGGAGGAGGGGAGGGAGGGGGAGGGCGGAATGGGTAGAGGGAGGGGGATTGGAGGGATCACTTCTGAGGTTTATCTTACAAGGCTACAAGCAAATCTTTCTAAGAGTAGAATATGAACATTTTAACACAATAACTAAGAAAATGACACGAAGGCTATGTTAACCAGTTTGATGGAAGTGTTTCGGATTGTGTGTGAAAACACCACACTCTACCCCAGAAGGGCATTAATGTACATAGTTACCATTCAATTAAAAAATTAAAAAATAAAAAAAAATTTAAGAAAAAAGGAGTGGACTAGCTAATGGACAGGCTGTAAGGAAAAAAACAGGAAAAGTCATACTTCCCTCAGATCAGAGCTTCTTAAGTCTTCCAAAAGAGTGTGAGTACAGGTGTAGAAGGAAGAGAAGGAACAGAAACAAAACATAGAAAATGATAACTTCAAATAAAACATTTCTTTAAATCTCTTATTTTATGCTGATAATTCATGCTTACTGTAAATTCTATTTAGTAATATTTTTATTCAATATGCTTTTTTGTAAGAATAATGGCTTTTATTTACTGAGTGCTTAGTATGAACCAGGCAATGTGTAAATGCTTTGCACATATCTTTTCATTCCATCTCCTTAGTTCAGGTCACCGATACTTGAATAGGTCAATTAGTGGACATGTCATAAGTGGCAGGGTCAGGCTTTGACTCCAGGTGTGTCTGACTCCATATAGCTATACTAGTCAACTTCACCCTTCAGAATGATGCGCCAAGTTTGTAAAGTAGTTTTCCGTACCCTCTAGGTAACTGTCATACACAAGATGTACAATGCTTCATGTTTGAAGGATTAACTAAATGTTTAAGTCGTCAACACCTCTGCCCTATCCAGAGAGTTAAGGAAGAGCAGATTCAGTGTGGTCCCAAGGAATAAATACTTTTTTAACAAAGAAACTTGGTGATAACAGTGAAGGAGGTCAAGAACTTTAATAAACCATATGCTTGTAGGTTTTTCTTCCATCCCATTTCTGTGTCAGAGCAGCTCTCCACTTTTTCTTTTCTTTGTAAAGGAAAATTCAAGCTGTTACATCCTGAGAAGGTCTCACCTTCCCTAGGGGGTGGCTGATGTGCTGGGGAGGGAAGAAAATGAATGGCAATGAGGCCACTGCTTCTTTGGAAAGACAGAGTGACAAGTGGCTGGTTGCGAATTTATTTTAAAACTTTCCCCATCTTGGCAAGCACAAATGCCTTCTGCTTATCATGGGAACATATTTGTAAAATGGTATTTTTCATACACCATGTCTGGGGATTTTGTCTAGAGAAGGTAATATTGGTGTTTAGAGAAGAGTTGAGAAGCCAAAAATCTGTGACCCATTGCAGTAAATGATTTTCTTTCCAATTTATTTTGCTAAGTAAATGGTACTGATATATATATATTTTTTACAATAGGTCAAACAAATGTCTGTTTTTTTGTATATATGTGTGGCGATTTGGTATGTAAATCTGTCTCAAAAGACTACCTACCGTGCACCTTTATTGAATAATAATATATTTGTGGCAAAATTACTTTTTAATAAGTTAGAAATTAACCAGAAAGATCTGAATATTTTGGCTGTATTTGAACAGCCAAGAAAACAAAAATGTCAGCCTCTATTTGGAAAATTTAAAAATACCTTCATAAATCTACTTTAAAACCTCTAACTATAATTCTGCTGACCATTGACCTGTAGCAGCAGCTTTTGTAAAAATATGTTCCTCTGAGAGCCCAGAAATGGAACCAATTTGTTATAATGCAATTTATTTTAAATTTCTCAGCTGCAGCCTTTACAGCTTGGATTTTGAGGAGTGACGGGGGAAAGCCTAATTTATGTATTGGGATAGCCAACCAAAAAGAGTTGCTAGAATTTAATTTTAGTTTTTCTTTTCTTTCTTTTAAAATAAATTCAAAGGGTGGTGGATATTCTGGTACAAAGAGTGGGAGTTGAGTCTGCAGGTCATTTATTCCACCAGGATGTAGAAGAGAAGTTGGACTAAGACCTTGAGTACTGAGACTCCAAGAAAGGATAACCCATGACGAAGTTTCACTAATTTTTCACAGGCACTTAGTATTATGCATGGATACAATCACCGTACCTGCCTATATTGCAGTGCAAAAGATGATCTACCTTGGTATTAAGAATGGTAACTCCACAATGATCTAGGATGGTAGAAATAAGTAGATGCTGTTGGAGCTTGATAAGACAAGTTCTCTAGAGGAGAAGCTAGAGTTACTTGCTTTTTAGGTAACTATTTGGGAATAAAAGGGCTACTGAATTTCACTGTAATAGAAGAAATGGGTCTTGTTAATTTACTCCCCCAAATTGTATTGCATTTGAAATTCAAGTGTCCAGACCAAATTTAGTCTTTGCAGTTATAACCCTAGAAAGCTGGCTGTGAAAATAAAAGTAGTATAATGAAAGGTTAATGTTTAACAGAGAAGCTTTATTAATCTCACCCTGGAATGCAGTAGAGATATCACTATTAACTAAAAAGGAAAAATCTCTGGAACCATGCACTAGCTCCATTCTTGTTGGCTGTAAAGCAGCCAACAAGTTGTTTAATCTTTCTTTTCCCCAATTTTCTTATGTGTAAAACTAGGACAACATAATTGTCTATTTGACAATGCTTTTAAAAGATTACATGAGCTATTATTACTGTTGGCCCATAAAATATGCCATTCATGTTATATGTTACTTGTTTCATTATTAATTTATTGTCATTTAACTTGTGATTGTCCCTTTAGGACATACATATTAACATATCTGAAATATTAATTCATCAAGTAGGCAAATGATCTCTTTAGTAAGGTTGCCAGATTTAGCAAATAAAAATACAGAACACCCAGTTAAATTTGAACATTTGATAACATTTTTAGTTTAAGTATGTCTGAAATATTTCATTCTTAACTGTGCAATGTTCTAATAGCATTTCTAGACTTTTAGGAAAGTAATGGCTTTGTTTCTCTATAATTCCAATAATTGCTTGAGACTATTTTTTCCTTTACATGCTTGAAATTTTATGAATGGGCCAAATACTATGAGTTGGGATATGAAGTGTTCCTTTTGACCAAGATTGAGTCATGGCATGGTTAATGTCACCAGAAAATCATGGAATGAGGTACAAGGTTATCTCACAAACCAAGTCAAAGAGAAATAACCAGGTTCTCTGTGGAAACTACTGGAAACAGAAAAAATCTTACTTACAGGTGTTGAAAAGCTGTTAGAATGTAGCTCTAAAACAGCTAGAAGAGAATCTGTAATAAAATATAAGCAAAAACAATCCAGAAGAAAGCATAGCAAAGAGATGGGGGAGAAAATGATAATATTAGGAGTCAGAAATGCCCTGAGTTCCTGGAGTCGGATGACCAAAGTAGATGTACCACTGGCCTTTTCAATGATAAGAGCCATTAAATTCTCAGTCTAACACCCATTTGCATTCAATCCTCCACAGTCATAGCTGAAAGTCTCCTAGCAAATAAAGCAAGTAAAGGTCATCTACAAGTTTTGGAAACAGAGAATTGTTCCAGGATAGGAGAGTACCTAGGGAGTGGGGAAGGAAGATAGATAGGGAAAAACACAAACTTGGTTCCTGTCTGATTTTGCCTGATCTCTCTCCTACATTAGAAGTTACATAAATTCCTCACCAATTTGGTTATCTGTTGCTGCATAACAGAACCTGACAAAACTTAGTGGCTTAAAACCACAATGTGTTACGTGTGTCCCTTATTATTCTGTGGGTTGACTGCCTTTATCTGGCTGGTTCTCATTTAAGGTCTTCAAGCCATTGTAGTTAGATGGCAGATGGGATCTGTAGTCATCAGAAGGCTAACTTGGGCTTGAAATCCAAGATGCTGACTCACATAGCTAGAAGAAGGACCTGTTGGCTCAATGCCCAGGTGGGGCTACCAATCCACGAACCATGCGGCCTGAGTGCCTTATTACAGCATGTAAGCTAGGTTCAAGGAAAATATTTCAAGAGACAGAGATAAAGGCTGCAATGTTTCTTAAAATTTACCCTCAAAGCCATAAAGCATTTCTTCTTCTGTATTTCATTGGTCAAAACTAACAGGGCCGTTTCAGATATAAAGGGAGGAGACTACACCAGGTATGAATCTAAGAACTCATGGTTTTCCAGGAGGACAGGGGAGGGAAGTGCATCTCTGGAAATTAACTACCATATTATGCTAATTAAAGTGGCAATTCCCAGTACTCTTTCACATCAGAACACCTATCACAAAATGCAGTTTCTTAAATTATTTGTTTTACTTTGTTATTATTTATTTTTCCCAGAAGAAGGTAAATTCTTTGAAGGCTCTGACAACATCTACTCTATAGTGCCCCTTACAATGCTTGAACATAGTAGCCATTATTGAAAGAGTAAATACCCCACTTAATATATACATTCTTCCTTGAAACTAGGTCTGTTGTGCTTTGAAGATGATGTATATATACTCCATTTATTGAATCACATTTTTATAACACCCGAATGTTACTAGCCTGGAGATCAGGGTAACTATGCAGAGAAAGATCAATCGATCTAGATTTATTTGGAGAAATTATTTTGGTGTAATGTAATACTGAAAACACATGAAGAGCTCAGACTAAGGCATTGTTTTGTTAATCTGCTTTTTCATGCCACTACAACTTTGAGTGATTTTTATCCACTACTCTAATAATTCTAGATTTGGTATTAATTGATCTGCTATATATGCAATCTCGACTTCTATAAGATTATCAGAAAATCTTGGAGGGCACTCAGGATATTGATGGGGATAAGATAGGAGCAGGCACCTTAAGAATGGCACAACTAGTAATAATATGGGTCATGGCCCAGATTAGTGTATAATTAATAGTAGTCATTGTTGATAACATAATTACTATTAATAAATATTTAACAAATAAAATGTATACTAATATTCTATGTGAGAATAAGTTGTAAACATATAAGCTTTCTGTAGAAGGGAATTAAACTAACTCCTGTTATTTCCATTTCTTTCTTATACCAGTACTTTTATTTTCTAAAGAATCATCAGAAATATTGTGCAACAGCAAATAGCCCTCAGAAATATTTTGATAAGTTGAATTAGACAAGTGAAGATTTCAGTTCCTTAGAAACACACATACTTTAAAGAAAATGGATAAAAACTTCTGGGGCAATTTGAGTTTTGGTTTTGTCAAGTTTTTCGTGTTTGCAAAATCGTTTGAGGCATTGGATGACCTAGAACACGGTTTTATTTTTCCTGTCCCTTGATTGGAGTCTGCAGAGTATCAGAGTGCAGTGGAAGCATCATCTGTATTCCCTTCGTGTCTCAATGCTTCATAAATAAAGCAAGGAAGGGACTTTTAGTGGTTGATATCATTCTGGTCAATATTACAATTGCTATGATCTTAGGCAATGAGAAAATAATAGGGGTTTTCAGACATCTTTGTAATATATAACTTAATTCTACAATTCTGAAGTCAGATGATCTTGAATATGAACCTACACTCTGCTATTTAATATTGAGATACTTTCAGCAAGGGTCTTTACCTGTCTAGGATTCGGTTCTCCACCTGAAAACTAAACTTCATAGTAGTACTTGTTTCATGTGGTTGTTTTGGGGATTAATAAATTAACTTGTATAAAGTACTTAGAACAATACTGGGCACATCATAGCAGCATAGAAGTGTAAGCAATTATGATTATGATTATTCTGCATGGATCCTAATCCACAATCTTCAGAAGGAGATAGGACATTTTATTATTTATTACTGTGACCCACTCCTGTAAGTAGGTAAAACCAAGTTTAGAGAAATAGAAATGTTCAGGTAATACCACATAGCAATTGAGTTGCAAATCATTTTCAGCCTCAAAGCTTACAACCTGGGATTGATGTGAAGAAACAGCGATTTTTTTTTTCCTGTGGAAATGCCAAATTCTTTTTCTGTGTTCTCAGAATTCCTGGCTAGTGTCCCCAGCAACACAGTAGGATACGAAGTATCTGGTCTCAAATCGTGGACTACATCAACATAAACCATTTTTCTTTTATTGAAAGTATTATTTATCCAAACAACACATTTTCAATTGTGGGTCATTTTTCTTAGTGCTCCTGGGTTCGGAAGACTTTATGAAAAAAAAAAATTTCTCAGTCTACTAAGCTTTAATTTTGAGATATAATCTATTTTTGTTGTTTCTTTTGATTGTTGTCTTCTGTTTGTTTTTGTCTAGTTTTGTGGTAGTGGTTGGTGATTTGTAGTTTTCTCTCCTTCTACTGCTAATAATTCATGACTGACCTAGATAAAAGTTTTCCTGGTAGGCAGACAGGCAATAATTAGAAGTCTGACTGTAT
Source organism: Otolemur garnettii (assembly GCF_000181295.1). Lineage (NCBI taxonomy): Eukaryota > Metazoa > Chordata > Mammalia > Primates > Galagidae > Otolemur > Otolemur garnettii. Next base: position 14,164,709 of record NW_003852400.1, on the reverse strand, counting down.
TTAGAACTACTTATATCAAAATGTGATTTAGTGTGCTTCTTCGATAAGGATTTCACTTTGGTCTCTGGTGAGGTAGCAATTACTACATCATCTCTCAGTTTCAACAGCTTAAATATGGCATTTGCAAGCATGGAGCTGTGCAAGCACAAATTTGATGCCTATGTTTAGACTCTTTTTGACCGTGTTGCAAATTTTAAGGCAGCATTTATGAAATGGAAAGTAAAGGGATGACATAGAGACATCCCACCGAGGAACTGCAGAGGTGATTTTTACACGAATGTTTTACTTGATCCGTGAAGAAACTGAAATAGCTTCTGTCCTATGAAACCAACATTTTTTTATAAGGAAAGAATTAATATATATATGATCTCATTATTTCCTCCTATACTAGGGATTAATATTGTACCACATATGTAATATTGAACTTATTCATAAGCAGCTGTTTCTTATTTATTACTTATTTAGCTACCAGTTATTTTTCAGCACATGGGTGTGCTGCTGGGCCACATAGTAAGTACAATAAATTCCTACTGGATGATCAGTAAAGTTAAAAAGATTCCTGGAATTTTTGAAATGAAAAGTTATAATAATTTAAGCACAAAAGGGTTAAGAAAAGACTTCCAGTAAGAGAAAAAAGTGCCTATTTGTTGAAATTAAAAAATATATATTTTAAAATGATGGTTATATAAGCTTTATATGGAAAATATGGGAAATTCTTTTACAGAAAATACATTAATATTAAAGTGAATTTAGTAACATTTTTAGAAAATGTTATTAACCATTGAGGCAGAGAAAACCACTATTTAGAAGACTGTAAGCTTGGGTCTGTAAAAAAAGTATTTTAAGGCTGGGCATGGTGGCTCACACTGAGAGACTGAGGTGGATGGATAGCTTGAGCTCATGAGTTTGAGATCAGCCTGAGCAAGAGTGAGATGTCTGTAAAAAATTAAGTAGGTGTTGTGGTGGGGACCTGTAATCCCAGCTACACAGGAGGTTGAGGCAAGAGGATCACTTGAGACCAAGAGTTTGAGGTTGCTATGTAATAGTAGAGTCACAGATGTAAGTGTGCCCATCACCCAAATAGTGTTCATTGTACCCATTAGGTAAGCTTTTGCCCCTTTCTTCTACTACTCTTGAACCCTGACCCCTGCTTGATTTCCACTAAGTTTTACATTCCTCTATGCATAGGTGTGCACACTTCTAGTTTAATAATGAGTGCATACGGTGTTTGTTTTGCCATTCATATGATACTTCACGTAGCATAATGGTCCTTGGTTCCATCCAAATTGTTGCAAAAGGGTATTAAGTTATCCTTTTTTATGACTGAGTGCTTCATGGTACCAAATTTTGTTAATTCACTTATGAATTGATGGGCACTGAGTTGATTTCATATCTTTGCAATTGTGAATTGCCTTGCAATAAATATTCAGGTACAAGCACCTTGATAAAATGACTTTTTTTTCCATCGGGTAGATACCCAGTAGTGGGATTGCTGGATTGAATGGTAGGTCTACTTTTAGTTCTTTGAGGAATCTCCATACTATTTTCCATAGAGGTTGTACTAATTTGCAGTTCCATCAACAATGTTTGTTATTTTTTTGTCTGCGTCTATGCCAACATCTGTTGTCTTTATACTTTTTAAACCAAAGACATTCTAACAGGGATAAGGTAATATTTGGTAGTGGTTTTAATTTGCATGTCCCTAATGATTAATGATATTGAGTTTTCTTTTTATATGTATGCTGTCCATTTGTCTTATTTCTCACTTTTTAATATTCGCTTTTAATATTTGTTTTTTTCTTTCTGATTTGCTTGAGCTCTTTGTAAGTTCTGGATATTAACCCTTTACTGGATATAAGCTTGAAAATATATTTTCGTATTCTGTAGGTTGCCTACTTGCTCCTTAACCAAGGAGGTAAAAAATCTCTTCAACTGTGAAACAATGAAGAAAGAAATCTGAGATGACAAAAACCAATGAAAAAAACATATCTTCCTGTTGGATTGGTAGAGTTAACATTGTTAATTTTAATTAATTTGTTAATTCTAGGCTACCCAGAGTGATTTACAAATCCAATGCAATCCTCATCAAAATACCAATGCCATATTTCACAGACCAAGAAAAGATAATGTTATGCTTTATTTGGGACCAGCAAAAAGCCTGAGTAGCCAAAGCAATCCTAAATAGAAAGAACAAATCTGGAGTCATCACATTGCCAGATTTCAAATTATACTACAAAGCTATAGTTAAAAGGCAATATGGTATTGGAAAAAAAATAGAGGTATAAACCAAAGGAACAGAGTAGAAATTCAGATTAAAAAAACTACCCACAGTCAACTGATCTTCAATAGCAGATAACAATGCATGCTGGGGAAATACTATTCAACAAATGGTGCTGGGAAAAGTCAATAGCCACATACACAAGAATGAAACAAGTAGTCCTGTATCTCTCATTAATTCTTAAAATGGACAAAACACATTTTGTATTAATAGTATTTTTTAATTTACTAAATCTAATATGGCAGAAATTTCAAATAATGGCTATAATTTTCTATTGGGTTATGACATAAAATTACAAAGACTTTTTTTATTTTTATTAAATCATATTTGTGCACATTAATACTATCATGGGATACAGTGTGTTGTTTCCATATACAATTTGAAATACTTTCATCCAATTCGCCAACATAGCCATCATGTCATTCTCGTAATTGTTGAGTTAAGACATTTATATTTGACATTTAGAAAGATTCACATGTACCCTTATAGGATAAATCATAGGTGTGATCCCAGCCATCACCCTCCCTTCACCCATTCTCCTCCCTCCCCTCCCTCTCCCCTTTCCCCGTATTCTTAGACTACAATTGGATTATAGCTTTCCTATGATAGTTAACAATTAGTTTCATAACAGGGTTGAGTACATTGGATACTTTTTCTTCCATTCTTGAGATACTTTGCTGAGAAGAATATTTTCCAGCTCCATCCATATAAACATGAAGGAGATAAAATCTCCATCTTTCTTTATGGCTGCATAGTATTCCATGGTGTAACTATGCCACAATTTATTGATCCATTCATGGGTTATGGGCACATGGGCTTCTTCCATGACCTAGAAATTGTGAATTGGGCTGCAATGAACATTCTGGTACAGATATCCATATTGTAGCATGATTTTTGGTCTTCTAGGTATATACCTAGCAGAGAAATTATAGGATCAAATGGCAGATCTATATTTAGTTTTCCAAGTTTTCTCCAGATGTCTTTCCAAAAAAACCATATTAGTTTACATTCCCACCAGCAGTGTAGGAGTGTTCCCTTTTCTCTAAAATCCATGCCAGCATCTTTGGTTTTGGGATTTTGTGATATAGGCTAATCTCACTGGAGTTAGATGATATCTCAAAGTAGTTTTGATTTGCATTTCTCAGATGATTAGGGATGATGAGCATTTTTTCATATATCTGTAGGCCATGCGTCTGTCTTCTTCAGAGAAGTTTTTCTTTAAGTCTCTTGCCCACCCTGAGATGGGATCACCTGTTCTCTTCTGGCTAATATATTTGAGTTCTCTGTGGATTCTGGTTATTAGACCTTTGTTGGAAGCATAACCAGCAAATATCTTTTCCTATTCTGAGGGATGTCTGCTTGCTTTAGTTACTGTGTTATTGGCTGTGCAGAAGCTTTTTAATTTGAGGAACTCCCAGTAGTATATTTTTGATGTTGCTTCAGTTGCCCAGGGTCCTCCTCATATTCTTCCAGGCCAGTTTCTTCAAGAGTTTGCCCTACATTTCTTCTAGTGTTTTTATAGTTTCATGTCTTAAATTTAAGCCTTTAATCCAGTGAGAGTCTATCTTAGTTAGTGGTGACAGGTGTGGGTCCAGTTTCAGTTTTCTGTAGGTCGCCAGCTAGTTCGTCCAGGACCATTTGTTAAATAGGGAATTTTTTCCCCACTGAATGTTTTTAATTGGCTTGTCAAAGATCATATAGTGGTAAGTAGCTAGGTTCATCTCTTGGTTCTCTATTCTGTTCCATACATCTACCTCTCTGTTTTTGTGCCAGTACCATGCTGTTTTGGTCGCAATGAATTTATAGTATAT
>NW_003852400.1:14058556-14159952 GCF_000181295.1 Otolemur garnettii | reverse complement strand
CCATTCAATACAATATTGGCTGTGCGTTTGCTATAGATGTCCTCTATCAATTTGAGAAAAGTCCCTTCTATGCCAATTCTCTTAAGTGTTCTAATCATGAATGGATGCTGGATATTGTCAAAAGCTTTTTCTGCATCAATTGAGAGGATCATATGGTCTTTGATTTTTAATTTGTTTATGTGGTGAATTACGTTCATAGATTTGTGTATGTTGAACCAGCCTTGAGATCCTGGGATAAAACCCACTTGGTCATGGTGTATAATTTGTTTGATGTGTTGCTGGATTCTGTTTGTTAGGGTCTTGTTGAATATTTTTGCATCAATATTCATTAGAGATAGTGGTGTATCATTTTCTTTTCTTGTTGAGTCTTTTCCTGGTTTGGGTATCAAGGTGATGTTTGCTTCATAGAATGTGTTGGGTAGTATTCCGTCTTTTTCTATATTTTGGAAGAGGTTAAGTAGTATGGGTGCTAGCTCTTTAAAAGTTTGGTGGAATTCTGACATGAAGCCATCTGGTCCTGGGCTTTTCTTTCTAGGAAGATTTTGTATAGTTGATGCTATTTAAGAGCTTGAAAAGGGCCTGTTCAACATTTCCACTTGGTTCTAACTAAGTCTTGGAAGGTGGTGTGCTTCCAAGTATTGGTCAATTTCCTTCAGATTTTCATATTTCTGAGAATAAAGTTTCTTGCAGTATTCATGGAGGATTTCTTGAATTTCTGAGCAGTCTGTTGTAATTTTGTCTTTGCCATCTCTAATTGATGAAAGTAGAGATTTAACTCTTTTTTTTCTTGGTTAGGTTGGCCAACAGCTTATCTATTTTATTGACCTTTTCAAAAAACCAACTTTTTGATTTGTTAATCTGTTGTATAATCCTTTTGTTTTCAATTTCATTTAATTCTGCTCTAATTTTGATTATTTCTTCTCTTCTGATGGGTTTCAGATTGTAGTGTTCTTCCTTTTCCAGTTGCTTGAGGTGTCCCATTAAGTTGTTAAGTTCTTCTCTTTCCATTTTCTTGAGGAAGGCTTGCAGCATGATAAATTTCCCTCTTAGGACTGCCTTCACGTTATCCCAGAGGTTCTGATAACTCGTCTCTTCATTGTTGTTTTGTTCCAAGAATTTGGTAATTTCCTTCTTGATCTCATCTCTGACCCAACTGTCTTTGAGCATAAGGTTATTTAGCTTCTACGTTTTTGTTTGGGTCTTCCTGTTATTGCTGAGTTCAACACTTATTCTGTGGTGGTCTGAGAAGATGCAAGGAATAATTTCTATTCTTTTAAATTTACTGAGGTTAGACTTGTGACCTAAGATGTGGTCTATTTTGGAGTATGTTCCATGGGCTGATGAGTAAAATGTGTACTCAGTTGTACAAGGGTGAAATGTTCTATAGATTTCCATTAAATCCAAATGCTGAATGGTTAGGTTTAAGTCCAAAATTTCTTTGCTAAGCTTCTTGTTGGAGGATCTTTCCAGCACTGCCAAAGGGGTATTAAAATCTCCAACTATAATAGAGCTGGGAGTAATCAGGTTGCTTATGCCTGTTAGAGTGTCTCTTATAAATTGAGCTGCATTCTGGTTGGATACATAACTATTGATAATTGAAATCTCATCATACTGAGTATTACCCTTAGCAAATATAAAGTAACCATCCTTGTCCTTGCTCACTTTTGTTGGTTTAAAGCCTATTGTATTTGTGAATAAAATTGCAACATCTGCTTTTTTCTGCTTTCCATTAGCCTGGAATATAGATGACCATCCATTCACCCTGAGTCTATGCTTGTCTTTTAAAAATAAGGTGAGTTTCTTGAATGCAGCAGATATCTGGCCTCAGTTTTTTGTATCCAGTCAGCCAGCCTGTGTCTCATTAGAGGGCAGTTTAAGCCATTCACATTGATTGAGACTATTGATAAGCCTGGTATTCTTTTGTATATTAAGTTTTTTGAAGGTCCGGTGGACGTCTTTGATCCTTTTGTCACTGTGGAGATTGGAATTTGATCAAAAATTTTCTGGGTGGGTTTATTTATGTGGTGGAGGATTGCACTGGTCATTATGAAGGATAGGTCTGTGGATTTCCTGGAGGGCTGGTTTAGTTATGGCAAATTTCTTCAACATGTGAATGCCGTATTTAATTTCTCCATCATAAATGAAACTCAGTTTAGCTGGATACAGGATTCTGGGTTGAAAGTTGTTTTGTTTTAGGAGGTTGAAGGTTGATGACCTCCCTCTTTTAGACTGCAGAGAGATCTGCAGTCATTCTAATATTCTTCCCCTTGTAAGTTAAGGTTTTCTTACGTCTAGCTGCTTTCAGGATTTTCTCTTTCATGTTAACTTTAGTGAAATTGATTATGGTATACCTGGGGGATGTCTTGTTCAGGTTGAGTCACACTGGGGTTCTGAAGCTGTCTGCTATCTGAATTTCAGGATCTCTTGGCATGTCTAGAAATTTCTCTTTCATAATTTCATGAAGGAGAGCCTCTGTGTTTTGTGAAGCAACTTCATTGCCTTCAGGGATTCATATGAGACAAATATTAGTTTTCTTTGAATTATCCCAGAGCTCTCTGAGTGAGTGATGTGTTTTTGTTCTCCATTTGTCTTGACCTTTGGATGATTGGGCACGTTCAAAATCTTTGTCTTCAGTGTCAGAGATCCTATCTTCTCCCTGGTCCATTCTCTGAATGAGAGATTCAACCGTTACTCTTCAGATCTTTAAGGGCTGCAACCTCTTGCTTCAGTGTATCATAATCTTTGATCATTTTATCTTTGAAATCATTGAATTCCTGGGATAGCTTTTGAATAATTTGAAATTCTAGTTCCCTCTTTTCCTCCATTCTGTTGATCTTATTCACTATCCAGATTCTGATCTCAATTTCTGAAATCTCAGACATCTGTTCATGGAAGGGATCTTCAATTGTATCTGCCCTGTCCTTCCTGGGGAAGGGGTTGATCTATTCTGGTTGTTCTGGTTACCAGAGTTTTTCTGCTGATTCCACACCATGCTGAATTTGCACCTTTTGGAGACTGTCCCTAAAACCGTTCTGCCAGTGGCATCTTCTGGTTGTGTCCTGGGCACACGCCGCCAAGGCCCCAGAAAGCCAGGGAGACAGCTGTGGGTGCAGAATGTGCTGGCTGGTGGGGTCAGTCTGTGCAGAGGAAGTGTGGATCAAGCAGTTCTCCTGGTGAAGGACTGGGACAGGGGCTTGGTCCTGCAAGGGTAGGGAGATATTGCTCTTGGGTCTCCTCTCGCTGTCTCTGCGGGCAAGAGGGGGGAGGGTGGACTGGAAACTCAAAATGGCAGTGCAAACACCAGTTCCACTTTTCTGCCTGGGGGAGGGTGTTCAGAGTCTCAGCAGGGTCCCTCTAGGGTAGTAGACCTCCCTGTTGGCAGCTCTCACTCGTGGAGTGAGAGAATAGGTCCTCAGTTTATCAATAGCCTGTAGGAGACTCAGAAGAGAGGTTGAGGAGGAAACAAAGGAAAAGCACACCTTTCTTGTGTGAGGGGATGGACACTTTTCCTTTGGGGTGTATTATATACCTGTAGATTGCCTTCTAGGAGTCACTGCTTGCCTCAGCAGAGGTGTTCTGCTGGTATCACTCTTCTCTCTTGGCTGGGCTCCCAGTCTTTGACTTTGTTGGGTGTTTTCTGGACTTTATCCTTTCCTCTGGATAGGAACTTCTGTGGGAGGCTGGTTCCTGTTGGCCATCTTGACCCCTTCCCAAATTACAAAGATTTTTATTCTGTGTAAAAGTGTTGTAATTTTATGTTTTATCCTTAGATACTTTATCCATTTTGAGTTAATTTTTCTGAAAAGAATGAGAGTTAGTTCTGGGTTTATTTTTGACTATTAGTATCTAATATTCTAACATCATTTGTTGCAAAAATTATCTTCATAACTTGCTTTTTCACCTTTATAAAAAAATCATTTGAGTCTACTTGAGTGGGTTTATTTTACTTACTGGTTCTTTAAATGTGTTCCATTGATCTGTGTGTCTATCTTTCCACCAATAACACACTTTTTTGATAATTTTAAGTTTATAGTAAACATGTTTTAGAATCAGATAATGTGATTTCTTCAACTACATTTTTAAAATAATTGTTTTACTAGGTGTTATTTTATTTCAAAAGTGTTGGTTAGTTTTTTTTCCTTTTTTGTTTTAAATTAAATCATAGCTATGCATATTAATGCAATCATGGGGTACAATGTGCTGGTTTTATATACAATTTGAAATGCTTTCATCAAACTTTCATCAAATAGCCTTCATGACATTTTCTTAGTTATTGGGTTAAGACATTTATATTCTATACCTAGTAAATTTCACATGTACCCTTATAAGATGCACCTAAACTATTTGGCTTTGCATTACTATTTGTAAGATGCAGCTACACTATTTTACATTTTTTGGCAAACTATTTGTAAGATGCACCTAAACTATTTTAAGGTTAAGGTTATTTTAAGGTTAACTATTGTATTAAGATATTTATATTCTATGCCTAGGTTAACTATTGTGTTAAAACATTTATATTCTACACCTACTATTTGTAAGATGCACCTGAACTATTTTAAGGTTAAGGTTATTTTAAGGTTAACTATTGTGTTAAGACATTTATATTCTACACCTAGTAAATTTCACATGTACCCCTATAAGATGCACCCAACTATTTGGCTTTGCATTACTATTTGTAAGATGCACCTAAACTATTTTATATTTTTTGTCAAACTATCTGTAAAATGCACCTAAACTATTTTACATTTTCTATTTGGCAAACTATTTGTAAGATGGACCTAAACTATTTTACATTTTTCTACTTTGAATTTTATTATTTATTTCTGTTCTTTTCTTTATGATTTGTTTCCTGCTATCTTTGGGTTTAATTTTTCATTTTCCTAGACTCTTTAGGTAAAATCTTATGGCATTGTTGTGAGTGTTTTCTGTGGGTTATTTTTAATATAAGAATTTAGTGCTATAAATTTTCTTCTATGCTTTACTTTAGTCATATACCACCTATTGTGATATGTTACAATTTTATTTTAATGCAGTAAAATAAACTTTTGTTTACATGGATCACTTAGAAGTATGCTATTTGGCTCGGCGCCTATAGCTCAACCGGCTAAGGCGCCAGCCACGTACACCTAAGGTGGCAGGTTCAAATCCCCAGCCTGGACCCGCCAAACAACAATGACGGCTGCAACCAAAAAATAGCTGGGTGTTGTGGCGGGTGCCTGTGGTCCCACCTACTTTGGAGGCTGAGGCAGGAGACTTGCTTGAGCCCAGGAGTTGGAGGTTGCTGTGAGCTGTAATGCCACGGCACTCTACCCAGGGCGACAGCTTGAGGCTCTGTTTAAAAAAAAAAAAAAAAAAAAGAAGTATGCTATTTAATGTTTGGTTATCACTTTCTATTTTTTATTATCCTTTTCTATTTTTTATTTACTTATTTATTTTTTGTTATCACTTTCTATTTTTTATTTACTTATTGATTTTTATTAAATAATTACTATGTACATTAATGAATTTATGAGGTTCAGCATACTGATTTGATATACAATGTGAAATGCATACATCCAACTGATTAACACATCCATCACTTTACTTACTTATTTGTTGTGGTAAGACAGTTATACTCTTTCTTAAAAGTTGTGATATGTACCATTGCATTATGCACATTAGGGAAGGCCCCCCCAAATACCCTCCCTCCTCCTGGTTTCCTCCCTTCCCTCCCCTCTTTCTCTTTTTCCCTCCTCGTCCTTTCTGAACTCTAGTTATGTTTTACCACTTTTATGAATGTATAGGTGATTATATATTGATTTCATAGTAGTATTGAGTACATTGGATACTTTTTTCCCCATTCTTGAGATACGTTACTAAAAAGAATATGTTCCAGCTCCATCCAGGTAAACAAAAGATGTGAAGTCTCCATCTTTAATTCCATTTTATCTGTACATATCATTCTTTATATGGTTTACATTTTCAGAAATATTAAGTTTGATTTATGAAACAGTATCTTCTACCTTGGTTTATGGTCTATTTATGTTTAAAAATGCAAATTATTCTGTTGTTGAATAGAGATGCAAATTATTCTGTTGTTGAATAGAGTGTTTCTACAAACTTCGGTCTTTTTGATTGATGTTATTCAATTATTCTGTATCTAATCTTATTTTTCATCCTGTTGTTCCACGGATTACTGAGAACACAGTTTCCTCTGTTCTTTTCTTCCTTTGTTTATAATTTCTTGCCTTCCTGTGGTTTACTTAAATAATTTTGTTGTTCTTTATTTCTATCTATCTCTTTGTATAAATTATTAATAATTAGTTTAGGACAGAGATTCTCAACCAGGGGCAAATTATTAATAATTACTTTAGGACAGAGATTCTCAACCAGGGGCAATCTCTCTAATCCCCCAAGACACATTTGATAAAATCTGGAGACATTTTTTATTTGTAACTAGAAAGGGGGATACATATGACACCGAGTTGTTAGAGGCCAGATGGAGGTGTGTTGCCAAACACTTCCCTGCAACAAATGAGTATCTGGTTCAAAATATTACCAGTGATAAGCTAAGAAATCCTGTTCTAGTGACTGCATTTTTAATTTATTAGTCTAGTAGCATCAATATTTTAAACTTTAAGTAGAATGTAAAAATTTTATCATGGTTACCTTCCCCCTTCATGATAGAGTTTTCTTATGATGCTTTACTTACATTGAGAACCATCTCAGACAATGTTACCTGTCATTCAGAATGGATAGATAGTATTAATCTATACTCACATTCACAGACTTATTCCTCTGTCATCTCCATTTTTCTTTTAAGAGAGTTTTGTATTTTGATTATTGTTTATTTTCTTTCTAAATTCCTGTTGCATTCTTTAGTATACTTTGTATGTTCTTTTTTCCCCTGAAACATTTTATTTGCTACTTGTTTCAAGGATGTTTGAAATTGTTTGTTAGAATATTTTCACAGCAGCTGTTTGTATTCACAACATCTGTGTCTTAGATTGCCTCTTTGCATTCTATTTGTGATTTTTCTCATTCTTAGAATGACTCGTTAAGTTTGAATTGCATCTTGGACATTTTAAGCATTGATTTGAGGCTCTGTTTCCTAATCTATTCTTCTTTTTTGAAAGGCAGGCAAAAACATGTCCTTGCCTAGTTTGGGGGCTGTGCTTAAAATGTCTGTTTTGTTCTTAAAGTTGTTATAGTGTCATTATGATCTGGCTTGTTTATGTGCCATCCAAAGGTCAAACCGAAACCTGGCTGGTAGTGAACAATATGCAAAGTAGTTCATTTCTCAAGCCTTTTGAAGTTTTGATTCTTCTCTATTTGACACACACACACCCTGGAGGGTAGTGTTTCAGGAATTCATACATTGCTTTAAAGAATCTCCTCCTCATTCTCTTCTCTTTTGTTCTCCCTCTGTCCCTAATTGGGAAGGAAAGAAATGTAATCTTCTGTCTGCCATTTATTTGCTTACTGCAGAGTGGATCTAGTTGACTGGGCTGTATCCTGCAGTCTCTGTAATTCACCGCACCCGATGGGGTAGAAGGCAGAAGTAGCCTATTGGAGCTCATTGTCTTACTTCAGCTGAGGACCAAGAGCAGTCCTGGAGCACCTAGGGTTGAGGGTGCGAGAAACTGTCTCCACTTGCATTAGTTCAGGGCAGGAATAACTGACAGGGTGCCATTTTATTTGAATTTAAAAGAGTATTGGATTCTGTTGATCATTTTCTACTCCTTAGAGTAGAATACTTACTTTCTAGCATTTCAGTCTTACTTAGTTCTCCCTCTACCTGCATCATCTTTGCTGTTTCCTTTTCATTAGAGTGATTTCTATATGTAGAAATCTTCCCTGTCTCTGTCTTCAAGCCTCTTGTTTTTTCTTCCTTACTCATTTACTGGTTAATCACCTCTTGTAACTCACCATAAATACACTAAGGACTGCTGCATTGATGAAGTCAATCAGGACCTTTTCCTTGGACACGGGTCGTTGGCAGACTTTCCCACTGCACTTACCTACTCAGCATCTTTTGGGGAACCAATAGTTGACTTGAATTAATATATTCAGAACCCAAATCCTGGTCTTTCTCCCCAAACTTACTCTACTTTCAGCTTTCTATAGCATAAGTAATAACAACTGCATCATTTAAGTTTCCCAGGACAAAAACATTGGTGTTATTGTTGATTCCTCTCATTATGTCACACCCCAAATCCAATCTGTCAGTGAAAATAGCAGCCAACTGCTCTACCTTCAGCATGAATCCTTAAAAATATAAGATAAATCAGCACTTAGTTCAAAATTCTCAGAGCCTTCTTGGACAAGTACTTTGAAAAATTAAGACTCCTTCTACTTGACTACATGGCCTTGTATGATGTCACCTATTACTCTCTATTTTCATTTCTGCTGCTTTAGTGCTGTGGGTATCTACGATGTTCACTATGGTTCTTAATCATCCTAAAAAAAAACTATTAAACTTCTGCAATAGGACTGTAGTACTGAGATCAAGCTATCAGCATACATTTGACTCAGATCATAGCTAATTCTTTAACTTTTCTTATTTTTAAAATTCATTTTAAAATATACACAAAGTAAAATTACTCTTGGCTTTGTAAAATCCTATAGATTTTCCTTATTTTTACACCTCTTGAGGTAATGTCATTTTATTAGTATCAAAATAAATTAAGTCTTGTTGACTACCCTGTGGAAAAAACTCAATACATACACAATGCTGTCTTTTTAGTTTGTTTATTATTTTCTACAGCACTTACAGCTACCTGACATTCTATTTTTTTTTTTTTTGAGACAGAGTTTCACTATGTTGCCCTCAGTAGAGTGCTGTGACATCACAGCTCACAGCAACCTCAAACTCTTGGGCTGAAGTGATTCTCATGCCTCAGCCTCCCAAGTAGCTGGGACTACAGGCGCCCATCACAATGCCAGCTATTTTTTGGTTCTAGTTGTCATTTGTCATTGTTGTTTGTCAGGTTCAGGCTGGTTTTGAACCAGCCAGCTCCAATGTATGTGTCTGGTGCCCTAGCCACTGAGCTATAGGCACGGGTCCCATTCTATGTTTTATATAATGTTTTATAGCTTATTTTATAGAATGTATCTTTCACATGGAGAAACTGTTTTTCTGTTTTTTTCCTAATACCTAGAACAATGCCTTTCACTTTGTAAATTTATAGTGAATTAATGAATAAAATATGCACCTAAATCTCAATGACAATTTACCTAGGCTCTAGTTTTACACTGTCCACCCAAATTAGAATTTCTATGTCTATTCTAAAGACAATCATTCTAAATTGATGAGTGCCACCAGGCCTGATGTGAAATATATTTGAAGAAACTTTTCCTAAAAATTCTTCATTAAAATACAGTCAGTCATTTTAGAAAGAAAATTCATGGGGAAAGCACCAAGTGATAAGAGTACTATAAAACAATTGTCTTTTAAACTTTATTTCTTAATATGTTGAAGCCTTATACTGGTTAAAAAAAAGAGCATAGTTTATGGAAGAAAGAATTTTATATCTAAGGTCATTTGAAATAGCAATGTTCCTAGTTAAGAGTTTCTTGATTGAAAATTCAGTGAAAAGAACAGATAACATACCTCCTCTAGTTACTAATTAATAAGAACATATTACAATTTTACTGAATATGGTCTTTCTTGTTTCTAGTGAATCTAGATAGTATTTCTTCACAACCAAGTCAATTAATCAACAATAAAAGAATCATTCACATATGCAATGTTTTGTTTTCAATTTGTATACCAATGTGTTTTATAAATTAGAAATAAATTAACAAGAAAATGACTTTTTATTATAGAATAATTACTTGGTATCACTTCAGTCTTTTAGAAATGTACAATATGTATCATACAGGATTTTAAAAACTATAACACTAGTCTGACAGAGTGGGGATTAAATGTTATCTTTTCACTTAATATTTTGTGACTAACTTTTAAGTCTCTCTAAATACTGGTATACATATAAATATACATCTACATATACATATTATATGAAAGCCTGTGTTTATATGTAAAATTATAATACGCAGTATGGAACAGATATGTTTCTTGTCTATTATATCTTGTATAATTGCAGAGATCATACATGACTTTCTTATTGCAATTATAGTACAATTGTTTCCTTTCTTAAAATGTGCGTACATTTTTGGCCCCCTTTGTGTATATGGAATAGATTATCTCTCATATTATTATGAGAAATAAATGAGATAATGCATTTAAAGTGCTCACCACAGAGGTGGTGCATAGTATGCTTCTAACAAAGAAGCAGTCTATTATTAACATTTTTCAATGTGTGGACATATTTCTCAAATACAGATACTTTTTACTAGATCTTAAAATGTTAATTTAAAAACAATTTCCAACTGGACCAAGTTAACAAATGTAAAGATTTTCAATCCATTAATATTTTTTTCCTTGACACTCTTGACAATGTCCTTTGTACATTGCATGTATGAAATGATAATTCTGCATGTTCTCACACATAATTGATTACTTAACCAACTGCTCCTGAAGGGCTGAATAATAAATGGAAGAGAGGTGAAAGTCACTTCCTATATGGAGAACGTGGTATAATATATTCTTCCTCTTAATATGAATGACATTCTCTAGTGGAAATAAAGAACATAAATGGTTTTATAGGAATCCTTTATGTGTAAATCTTATGAAAAATCATCATACTCCATGCCATTAACCATTAACAAGGAAAAGAGCAAACATAATTGCAGTATAAATGAGAATTATTGTAACAATTTTTTCCATTACTATGTGGTAATGCTATTTGTATTTGTGCTTCATTGCTAAATTTGGGAATGGATGATACCTTAGTTAACTGACATTGAACTCTGTCAGAAAGAAACCATGCACAGCATCAATAGAAAAGTTAAACATCAAAATTATTGATTGTATCTAGCAAATATGTGTTACATAGATACTTTCCAATCAAATTTATTTAATTAGTGGATAAATACAAATGAATACTATAAAATTTCTTGATATAAAATAAATTATTTTACAATAAATTATAATTTAGTAATTTTATTAAATTATTTAATATTTATTAAATATTTTGTTAAATAATTTAATAAATTTGAAATAAATTATAGGTTTACATTGACACTTAGAACAAAAAGTATAAATATAATAAATCATAAGCTATCATTAACACTTAGGACAAAAGAATAGAAAGTAAGAGGAAATCAAGAGTTAAAGGTATGTCAGTTGAAGAAAGGCAATACAAGTGACTAATAACACAACGGAATGCCAAATCTTATTGCATCAAGAGAAAACATTCTAAATATTTTCATGTTTCAGCAGAATTATATCTTTGTCAGTAAAAACTGACAGAAATTTGTGCTCAATAACTAAATGGGAAGCATGTTTTGGAAGTTAGAGGTAGTAAATTGCTCCAAAAAATATTTCCTACATTCCAGTTGATAATAAATTTGATAACTTAGATAAAATGGACCAATTTCTTGAAAGATACAATCTACAGAAATGTACACAAGAAGTTATAGATAATCTGAATAGGCCTATATCTATTAAAGAAATTGAATCAATGCTTAATTACTATTGAAAAGGGAATACACCAGGCTCAGATGAGTTCACTGGTGAATTCTCCCCCACATTTAAGGAACAAATTATACTAATTATCTATAATATGTTCTTGAAAATAGAAGCAGAAGAAATAATTTCTAACTTATTACTAAAGGACAGAATTACCCCAAACCAAGGAAAAAGACATTACAAGAAAGGAAAATCACAGATAATATGTCATGTGCAAAGTTGCAAAAATCTTCAAAATAATATTAACAAATTGTGTCTAATAGTATATGAAAATAATTATATCCCATGATAAAATGAGATTTATTCCATTGTGCTTAAAAATAAATTGTATTCTCAATATTTTTCCTAAATCAACAGTATGTCACCTTTGTCATAGAATCAGTGACTTTTTATGTATAGTTGCGTTTCCAAATTATTCTTCCATTGCTCTATTTTTCTGTCCTTTACAATGAACTTACAGCATGAATATATGATTGGGCCTTTATTATTCTACAAAGTTGTCTTGATTCACTGCAGAGATCGGATTCTCACTCCCCTTCCTCTGCGACCATGTCTGACAAACCAGATACGGCTGAGATTGAGAAATTTGATAAGTCTAAATTGAAGAAGATGGAAACACAAGAGAAAAATCCACTGCCTTCCAAAGAAATGATCCAACAGGAGAAGCAAGCAAGCGAGTCTTATTAGTGCAGGACAGGTGGCACCATGACCTGCCATGTTAGACCTGATGGTGTTGAGCTGTGGATGGCAGGAGGAACCAGCTTTCTGCAAGGGCCAGACACCTGCAGGGGAGACACTAGCCCCTTGCTGTCTCCTCTCCAGGCACTTCTGGCTGGTCAATTTCATGGATGACACCTTGCTGTCTCCTCATGTGAGTTTCCAGGGCCTGAGAGTTCTAGCCCTTGCTACTGATTGGGCAACTAACTGTAACTGACGAAGACCCACACCCTAAAAGTCAACACTGAGTTCTGGCAAAACAACCCCTTGCTACTATATAAACCCCTGAGCAGAGAGCCCAAGGACAACCTTGAAGAGGGAGCAGGAGAACTTATTCCCCTCCTGGGCTCTCTCTGCCAGGAGCTTTGGGTTTTTTGTAAGTTGTAATTTTTGTTTCTGTGAATAAATCCTGTTTTACCACTGATCCTGTGGTCCATGGATTCATTCTTCTAATGGCTGAGACCAAGAACCTGAAATACCTGTATCAGATTTGGCGAGCCAGCCAGGAGAGAAGATGAAGTTTTGGTATCAATAATGAGACAAGGATGGCGCCTGTGGCTCAAGGAGTAGGGCATCAGCCCCATATACTGGGGGTAGAAGGTTCGAACCCTGCCAGACCAAAACTGAAAACAAACAAACAAACATGAGGTGAGTGCTGCCAAGATGTCCTGTACAATCCACAAGCCTTGCCTTTTAATTTTACTTCTTTTTCTGTTTAACTTTGTAAGATGCAAAGAGGTTGGATCAAGTTTAAATGACTGTGCTGCTCTTTTCACATCAAAGTATCCAGAACTACTGACAATGAAGGCCACGCCTGTCTCTACCATCTGCCTGTCTGGCTGGCAGGAAAGGAAAAGAACTTGTATGTCGGGGAAGAAAGATTGGGTGGGACGACAGTGAAATCTGAGTGAAAACTAAGCTGGCCCAGGGTTTCCTGTAGACTGTAAAATGCAGTTTAATCAGAGTGCCATTTTTTTTTTGTTCAAATTATTTTAATTATTGGAATGTACAATTTTTTTAATAATGCAAATACAAAGTTTTAAAACCTGATTTAAAAAAAAAATTCTTGCTTTTTTGCATCGCTTCCTAGCGCTTTTAAAATAAATATCAGAAACTCAAACTCAGCCCTGGCCAAACTGCAACAAACAAATAGCCAGGCATTGTGCTGGGCACCTGTAGTCCCAGCTACTCAGAAGGCTGAGGCAAGAGGATTACCTAAGGTTGCTGTGAGCTGTGATGGCACAACACTGTACCAACAGTGATAAGTGAGACTCTGTCTCTAAAAATAAATAAATAAATAAAATAAATATTAGAAACTACCTCTTTTATGTTTATATGGATGGAACTGGAACATATCCTACTTAGGAAAGTATCTCAAGAGTGGAGGAAAAAGTATCCAATGTATTCAGTACTATTATGAAACTAATTTACAATAACTCACACTTTCAGATGAAGAATAGATCAAACTATGGTCCAAGATGAAGGAGGGAGGGGGGAATGGAAGGGGAGAGGGATGGAAAGAGGGTGAGTGGTGGGATCACACCTGTGGTGCATATTGCAAAGGTACCTATTGGATCTATTAAGTATAGAGTATAAATATCTTATCACAATAATTAAGTAAATGAGGTGAGGGTTGTATTTACCAGTATGATGTGAGCATTCCAAATTTTATATGAAATCAGCACATTTTACCCCATAAATGTGTATGTATACATGACATACCTCTTTATGATTTAATAAAAAAAAAATGAAAAAAAATATTAGAAACAGATTGTTATTTTCCATCAAATATAAGGTACTGGAGATTTTAATGCAATTGCATGGAATCTTTAGGTCAAATTCAGTTGGATTAATGCCTTCATCATGTTGAGTCTCCTGTTCTACTATCCTGGTATTTAGATATTCTTTAATATAATTTAATATTGTGAGGACAGGACATTCTCTATAATATGTCCTTAGGCTTTGGATGATCTCTCTCTTCAGAGAAGGTTTATTTTACTCCCTCTTAGGCAGATAGAAATGCGTATTTAAATCTGGATTGCAATTTTTGGGAGACTCAGTCTAACTCTGGGTTAACCCTGCTCCTATGATTTAGTTTTCCAAAAGACTTAATGGAGCGCTTTCCTTTAATACTGATCTAGAAACGTGTGTGCTCTCTCAACACTGTAGTCCCCCTATATCTTGTCCTGTACAGTTTATGAAGTATCACAGACTCACAATCCTGAATCTTGACTTTCCCAAATTTGGCTGACTGATAACCCAAACTTTAATTTCTGTTTCTAAAACCCTATGAGATTTCCAGAAGTTCTAGTTTTCATACCTTTATCAAGACCCTTTGTCTACAATCTCAGTTGCTAACTACCCAGATGTCTCAAAACACTTGTAAAAAGAATCCATTTCTCTCAATAGCTTGAAATGAGACATTACTGCATGATAAAATTTCATGTGCTATTTACTGTCTTTCTGGTTTTACTATTCTGATCTATCTTTCCATGTTAAATTGCCATCTTTTTAAAAAAATTTGGAATTAAAAAAATTTCTTGTTGGCAGAGTCAAATATGTTGTTTTGTAGAAATTTTTATATTTGCCAGTGAAACGATTTTTGTGTTTTTCTTTGTGGCTTTTCAATGTTCAAGAATATTTTATTTATGCTTAAAAATAAATTGTGTTGTCACTATTTTTTTCTAAATCCAATTTAAATGTAGATTGAGTGTCCTTATTCTGAAAATCCAAAGTTCTGTAAGTCCAAAAATGTTGGGGCACCAAGGAGTGACAGACAAGCCCTGACTGCTTTAGAGCAGCCCTGGCTGTCCTACCTGCCCTTTAGCTATTTGTAATTCTAAAATCCCCACCTGGTGGAAGATTTTGGTATGAGTAACATAGGACAGGTTGCAGGGCAGGAAACCATGATGGTGCTGAGCTTGCAGTGATTGGTTTCACTGTGAACAAGCAAAGATACAACGTAAAAACTTCCCCTTTCTCCCTGGGAAGAGCTCTGCGAAGCCTACCACAGGAGGGCAGATGTATATTTTGTTAGCATGAAACTCCAGTGGAAGAAATGTTTGTGCCACCCAGGCTCCAGCACCCTAAGTAACCTCTAATAAACTCATCTAACTCACCAAGCTGGACTTGTCAGGCATTGGTTTCCTGGTTTCCTCTTAGCTTGGGGGGCAGTTTTTCTATACTGTCCTGATTTTTCTCCAAAACATCCTTCCAGAGTTTCATGATGTTCTCTCTATCGGAATTCTTTTTCATAGCACTATCAATCATTTCCAGAGAGTAGTGGGTATAATGAGCCTTAAAGATACTTATGGTCCTCTGATGCAAAGGTTGAATTAGAACTATTTTGTTTAAGGGCAAGTAGGCCTCTTCAACATAACATCTTCAGTGTTGAAACCATAGGGTTCTGGTTGATCCACAGCACTCTTGTATTACCTGAACTTTAAATTGAAGTTCATTACTGGTGAGGTACTCCCTGACATCTGAGACAAAGTGTCCATAGAACCAATGAGGAAAAGGAGTTCTCATTGTTTAGACACTCTTGTTGTATAACGAAAAGGCCAGCAGTTTCTATTTATTTATTTATTTTTCTCTTCAAGGCTCAGGTTTAAGAGCAGTTTTTAGATAAGGGCAGTCCTGATCACAAAATGAACTGCGTTTTACACAACAGTAGTTAGCCCGTCCCTTCCTGCCTTAGTTTGTGGTGCTCACTTCCCTTCCTTACTAATATAATAAATGTCCTTTGTGGCATTTTTTAAAATCCAGAATGTGGCACTTTCATCTGCACTGAAAACCTCTTCATGCAGTATCCTTTCTCCTCAATGATTTTCTTAATAGTGTCTGGAAACGTGTCTCTGCCTCTTGGGTTGCAGAAACTGCTTCTCCTGTTATCTTGGCATTTTTTAAACCAAACCTATTCCTAAAATTATCAAAACATCTCTTACTGACATTTAATTCTCCGGCTTTAGATACATTACCTTCCTTTTGTTACTGGAATTTATTTTTTCAATAGGTCCTTGGGAATTCCAAGAATAAACCCACGGACCACACATCAGTGGTAAGAGAGGATTTATTATACAGAAAATAATACAGAAAAAGCACCAGAGCTCCTGGAAGAGGGAAAGACTTAAGTTAGTAAGTCTCTACTTGGGTCCTGTGTCTAGGGGTATATATAGTCACATGTATCCTTTGTAGTTACATTTGGCCAGGCTGAGGCAGGTGCATTGCTTGAGCTCAGGAGTTCAGACCCCCTGAGCAAGAGCAAGACCCATATCTCTAAAAATAGCCAGCTATTGTCAAGGGCACTGGTAGTTTCAGCTTACTTGGGACCTGAAGCAAGAGAATCACTTGAGCTCAAGAATTTGATGTTGCTATCACTAGAATTTCTTTCTTCAGTATGTCCTTGGTCTTGAGATTTGAAGAATAAACCCACAGACCACAGATCAGTGGTAAGATAGGATTTATTTTACAGAAAAAGCACCAGAACTTCTGGAAGAGGGAATAAACAAGTCAGAAAAAAAATCTCCCCTTGGGTCTTTTGTCTAGGGGTATATACACAGCCCAACAAATAAATGGATACAATCCCTTCCACTGGAGGCAAAGTCAGTGCATTCCCAGGCCTAGGAAACTTACACGAATTGAACCAGGCCTGAGAAAAGTGGGGAGGACAGCAACAACACTCCCAGGGCACAGACAGCAGGCCCTCTGCTCCTCCCCTCAGCTGCACTGGCTGGGTCACCACCTGCCCTTTATCATCAACTCCTTGCCACGCTATCAAGGGCATCAAAGTGAGACTGTGTCTCCAAAAAAAAAAAAAATTGAAATTATGAAAGGTTTTATTTTATTTCCACATTTGAAAATTGATCCTGGGATTTTTTTTTAATTTAATTTTTAATTAAAGCATAACTGTATACATTTATGGAGTACAGGGTGATGATTTGATATACAATGTGGAGTGCTTAATTCAAACTGATTAACACAACCACCACCTCATTTATTTTATGTGGTAAGACATTTATAATTTACTCTGTTATTTTGAAGTATACCTTGCATTGTGCCAGTAGATGAGATCCCACCAAATGCCCTTCCTCCTCCCAACAATCACCCTCCCCTCTCCTCTCTCCTTCCTCACCCTTCCCTCTTGCCAGACTATATTTGTGTTTTATCATTCATTTGTATTTGTAAGTGCTTATATATTGGTTTCACAATAGTTTGAAATACATTAGAAATAGTTTGAGTATATGAGATACTTTTTTCCCATTCTTGGGATACTTTACTAAGTAAAGTACTAACAATCCTTTCCATAGAGTAGTGGCTATAATGAGCCTTAAGGTACTTTATGATCCTCTGATACAACGTTCCAACTCCATCCATGTAACATAAAAGATTGTAAAGTCTCCATCTCTTTTAATAGCTAAATAGTATTCCATAGTATACATATACAAGTATTTTGAAGTAATGGGAAAGAGGAGGTGGCTGGGGCAGCAAGGTGGGCTGTGCTGTGTTCTCCCTCAACTAACTAGGGGCCCACAGGCTTGCCACGCTTGACCCTCTCCACCACGCATGGTTCTCTCCACCACGCATTGCCTCCCCACCGCTGCTGCACCAATATCCCCAGGGGCTGCATCACAGAAGGTACAACAGGTCCTCCAGGCAGCCTGTAGCAGCCAGAGCTAGGGTGCCACCTCCACCCCATCACTTTTGCTTTATGTTGTCATATACTGACTTTTCTTTTTCTCAAATTGTATGAGTCTATAGGAGTGCCTTCGTTATAGCAATTTTGCATATACATAAAAGCCTTATTTTCAATATGTGATAAAAAGGTAGTTCTCAAAAAGTACAAGGTCTGTATGCCTGCTTATATAGCTATGGCAATGACTTCACAAATTTGCCTTTTCTCTCTCTCTCTGTTTTTCTTTTTTTACAATGTTCCTCATGTTGTATTTATTTATCTTGCAATGGTGGTCCACCATGGCTGCAGTCCTCAATCTGTGGTACCTATTGAACAATTCAACTTTTACTTGTAATGCCGTGACTTTGCTTCTTGGGAGCACTTCCAGCATCATTAGTAGCACTTTTATGGGTATCCCGTGTCGTTCAAAGTTTATGGTATTGCAATAAACACAATGAAATATATGTGAGAACCAAGAAAGATCACTTTTTACTGTACTACATAATTTACTGGAGAGAGGAATCATCATCTGAAGATGACTGGGGTCATGCAGCATTTTAAGTAGATACTTGCAACACTTGTAAAGGAAACAAGAAGAGGCTACAAACTATTACAGTAATAGAGTATGTACTACAATTAATTTTATGCAGTTATAATTGATATTATACCTTTATTTGCATTTCTCTAGACTGATTAGTGCTGCCTCTGTGTGTGCCTATGTTTTGATAAAATATAACTTCTTATATTTGGTGTATATTACATGGTAGGATATGATAAAACAGACAATTATATGTATATATATGATGCATTAATGATATACCTTTTATTAATTTTTTAGATATTTCAAGGCTCCATTGTTTGTCTCTGAGTTTTTTAAACTGTTACAAGTCTCCCAGTTTTTTTTGATGTATTTATTGAAAATATCCACACACTGTATAAGTACCCAATATAGTTTAAACCTGGGTTGTTCAAAGGTCAAATGTAAATTAGAGTTTGAATATATTGCTAGCTACTCATTAAAGTTTAATGAATGCCTTCTTCCTGTCCAGCACTATACAAGAAGCGTTTCTATATCTTAAATAATTCTCTGCCAAAATCAAGGCAGGACTAGAAACTGAATCTTCTCATACCAGGTATGGATTGTTTCCTTCCACATTGAAATGCCTCAACCTCTGGTACTGGATTAAGCTCTTGATTTATGATGCAAAACAATTTTGCTAATTTATGCTGCCTCTCAATTTTCTTCAGCATGAGCAATTTTCTATCATTTTAAAAGGCAAAGTTGATAATCTGACTCCTGATGTTGAAAAAATGATAGTAAAGAGTAGTGACTTTGACATCGTGTACTGTGCTGATTGGCAAATAGCCATCTTCGCCTGATCGCTGACCCCTGTGGGCCATTTTTTTTCTTTACCCTTGGGAAGAACACTAATTTGCAGCTACAAATATTTTGGATCCTTGCCGTGCTTGATTAATGTGACAGTTCCTAGATAATGCTTAATCATTCCAATGCCATTATTAGATAAACATTCATTGCATTCCACAGAATTGCCTAGGTTTTAAGGTACTAACTGGTCAGATGGTTGTATTGAAGTAAAAGAATATATTATAAGGGAATTTTGAAGACAAAGATTATTCAGAAAAGGGTGGTATTTAAAATACATCTCCAAAGATGCACGTTCCATTCTTATCTTTAGTGAGTTTGATGAAGTGCTCAACTCCCATAGATAGCTCCTCGTGTTTGGAGTTTGAGTTTATAACAGTTTTCTTTTTATTTCTGTATTTCTTTTCATTTTCACCAACTTTATTTGCAAGGTAGTTTTTTCTCAATTCTCATTTGTTAGGAAGCTAATACTTTTTTTTTTTTAAGGATATTGTCAATTTAAGAATGGATAATCTAAAAGTAAATTATTAACTATCTCTGGCATCTTTCTGTCCTCCCTCAGCTAGGTGTTCTCATATCCAAATATACCTGCTGGCAGGCTTTCCCTAAAATCCCATCCTAATCACCCCACCTGGAGCAGAAGTTCTGAAAATTTTGCAAAATTTGTCAGAGATATAATAGTTCAGGGTACCTAAAAATTATTGACTGCATCTTATGTGACATACATTAAATTACCCTTACTCTCAGAAGGTCCTGTAATATGGACATTCATTTGCTTCAAACTTAAAGATGAGGAAGCAGGGGGTGCTTACTATAAAACCTCTCTCAGCAGGAGGTAATCTACTCAATATCATTGCAGTGGGAAAGAGAGCTCTTGTGCCTTCTCCCCTCTGTGTTCATGGAGCATCTTACATTTCCAAGTTCAATCCTCAAATGCAATTGTAATGTCACAATTTAAAATCACATGCTTTGGAGTCAAATCTGTGGTCTACACACTCTCTGTATTATCTTGCTAATTTAGGGGAACTCCCTAGGCACTACTTCTTTATTTCTAAACTGAATGTGATGATATCTTTTACAGTGTTGTAAAATTAATTGAGGTATTGATTATGAAATGGCTAGAACTGCAGTTATCTTGCATGAAATTCTCAATTAGAATGTATTTATATGTAAATGTCAAACATGCTCTTTGGAATTGAGTTTTACTGATTTTCAAATATGGAAATGGTTATTTTAGCAATTAAATTACATGCTACAGATTAAAAAGATGATTATTAGTTATATGTTTTAATATCAACTCCATATTCTGAGAAGACACTTCCATAAACCTTTTTATTTATGCAAAGATAAGGAAAGTACTTGCTTGTTTTTTTTTTTTTTCTGGGCAAGCCTTGGGTTCAGAGAGGAACCAAAATGCAGATGATTCACTGTTGCTAAAAGCTCTGGTAATGACAGATACAGATCATTAGCACAAACTGCTTTTCCTGTCAAGGGTAAAATGAGTATTCAGGAATATAATTGGAAAGGATTAAGCTTTTCCCAACAATTTAAAACATAGCATGAGCTAAAAATTTTAAGGCTGATAATTTCTTACAAAGGATTAGCTGCAGAAAATAAAAATCTTAAAGAAGGCATAGGGAGGTCTTTTTTTTTTTTTTTTTTTATCTCATCCTGGAAGAAAAACTATGAGAAGAGATTGAATGGGGCGGGTTTCAGCACAATCTGGACTTTCTCTATGGAGTTTCACAGATTGAATGAGCTGGATTTGATATGTATCCTATAAACTATTGAGAGGGCAAACTAGGTTTTATGGCCAGAAACCAGGGTTCTCCTCACTTCTCGGTCTTTCACTTGGTAGTCTAATCTATGTTCCATATAGGTAATTTAAGGAGAAGTACATTTTCATCTTCAGGACAAAATGAGAATATCAGCAGAAATCTTAAGTGAAGACAGTACCAGGTGTTGGGCTATCTTACTGAGGCATGTCAGGAGCATAGACAACACAGTGTTCAAGAGACAAGATAGTGGTTTCAGATTCATTATCAGTGTATTGGTTTTTGCTTGAAGATGTATCTCAAAAGACTCAGGAGCAAAAATAAATTTTATTTTTATTTTATTCCTTTGTTTAAAGAATAGATGAGAGTAAATCCAGTCATTATAGTCTAGCCAGAGTCATTCCAATACCATGTCAAGATTTGAAAAGGTCAGTCTGCAATATTCCACATTATCAATAGAGAAACTCTATTGACCAAATTACTAATAGGCATACAAATGACCTTGAATTTTAACTAAAAATAGTATATTTTGATAACAGACCAGAATTAAAAGGATTTTCAGGACTAGAAGGGCATCTGTATTTTGTTTAGAAATCTGTGATTATGTTGCTTGGGGGCAAGAAGTGACAAGAATATTAAAATGAATGTCAAATGCTTAGGGTGTCAGAAAAAAAAAAAGACTAATCTCTCTAGTTTGGCTGTTTACTTAGGCAGTAATGGAATAAAACTTGCAACATTATAGGGATAGAAAAGACCTTAGAGATCACTTAGGTCAGTACTTTTCAAACCTTTTCTTTTTTTGATTTAAATCATTTGGAAGTCTAATAATAAAATCACTAAAAGCAAAACTGTTCTATTAAAATAAAGGTCCCACTTGCCCTTGTTTATCTCATTGTCCCCTTCAAACTTTAAAGCATGTTGTTAGAGGTGCTTCCAAGAAAGCTCAAAGAATCCTTGTTGATTTAAAATCCTTGATGTAAAAATCCTTGCTGATTTGGTGCAAGCCTTCTTGTTAGACAAGGAAATGAATTCTGAGTCTCCTCAGTGGTAGAATAGGAATGAAAATGGCACAATTCTTGCTGACTCTGTTCATTAACTTGGTACTTTCTTAATCCCTGCTTGCTCCTGCTTCCCCAGCTTTTACTAAATCATTCAAGGCAAATGTTCTGGCCATATCAAGCTTAGAGACATCATGAGACAATCCAGGCAAAGAAATTTCAAATTGGGAAAGTGAACTAAGAAAGAAGAAACTTCAACAATTATTTCTGTGCATAGGGTGCAATAGGAATGATGTTTGATCCTTTTTTTTTGAGATAGAGCCTCAAGCTGTCCCCCTGGTAGACTGCAGTGGCATCACAGCTCACACAGCAACCTACAACTCCTGAGCTCAAGCGAGACTCCTGCCTCCACCTCCCAGGTAGCTGGGACCACAGGCGCTCTCCACAAGGCCCGGCTATTTTTTGGTTGCAGCCAAGATTATTGTTTGGCGGGCCCAGGTTGGATTTGAATCCTCCACCTTAGGTGTATGTGGCTGGAGCCTTAGCCGCTTGAGCCACAGGCGCCTAACCTGATGTTTGATTCTTAATAGAAATGCTGTTCTGGTATATTCAACATCTCTGTTCATCAAGTCATGCATAGCTTTGTTGTTCTATTTTAGGGTATAAATACATGAAACAGTTATTGATATATCTCATACGTAATTTTTCTTTGGATTGTTAGGATGAGGAAATGATTTATATTTTCAAACTAATATGTATGCTAATCTGAGTTCTCTCTATATTAAAAACAATATTTTCTTCAAAATAGTGGGGGTTTTTTGATCTTGTCATTTACCATTGCAAATAATGCATGATTGAAGAACTCTGTAATAAAATAGCATTGTTTTCTCAAACCATACTGCCTACTTTGTGTAAGGAAAAACTGATACAATCTTATTTTTCTGTGTATGAACAAAAATAAGTCTTCAAGAACATTCTTTCTATACACATGGTTCTTCACAGTCAAAATCCTTGTCCTTTGAAAATCAATAGAAATGCTGACATACTTTGAAAGATTGCTGTTGGAAGTAAGGCACAAAGAACAAATAAGCAAAATCATTAGAGGAAATCTGAGATCATTTCTTTGACTACAAATTACTCTGTTAATCAAAATTTGGAGCAATAATGTTAATACGTTTAATGTATCATAATAGTTCCTGCCAATTTAGGAAGGTCTAATGAACAGGTACTTCCATCCACAATGTAGCACAAGTAAGCTATTGTATAATTTATATGCTAAAAAGCTTTTGTATAAAATGATGCTAGCTTCAAAGAACTATTTTTTTATTTTCAAATAAGATATTATATAATAGGTATTACTTTTTATTAAATCTTTAGGTAAATATATCAGCAGAAGCTATTAGATTTGATTATATGTATGGGGAGGACTTTGACAATAAAATGGATTCATTTAATAGGGTAGGGATATCCTTTTTTTCTATTTTTCTCTTGAGTGGGCTTTGGTTGTTTATATTTCAAAGAAGTTTTGAATTTTATTTAAACTATCCAATTAATTTGTTTTAAGTATTTTTAGTTTAATTTTATTACAGGTACAATTTATAGTGTTGTAAATATTTGGTAGAAACTATTAGTGGGTCCGTCTTGGCCTTGTGCTTTACTTTTTCAAAGGCTATTGATTATTGACTCAATTTATTAGATATATGGCTATGCCAATCATGAACAACATTCAAATAAATTCTCATATATTTACTCTTGTAACTACCTGTTTTATCATTCTTTATTTCTTCGTGGTAACCTATATTATTTCCAATTTGTATCATTTTTCTTTTTCATGAAGGTTGTCCTTTAATATTTCTTGCAATGCGGATCTACTGACAATAATTCTCTCAACTTTAATACATCCAAGGTGTTTTCATTTGCCTTTTCTTAAATTTTCTGTTTTATTGTTTGGGATTCATTGAGAGTACAAAGAAAAGGATTCTAGACTGATATTTTTCTTTGACTAAGTTAAAGCTGTTTCTCCATTCTCTGATTTCCTTTTTAATTAAAGCAATTAATTAATTTTTATTTCAGGTTAATGTGAGGGTATAAACAACTAGGTTAGAAAGCATTGATTGAAATGTTGTTCTGTGTCTTTTGTATATCTTCTGTGATGGTGCTTAGCTTTGTGAAGATAGGTACTGAAATTATAGCTGATTATAAGGTCACCTCTGCTAACTTCCAATGTATCCCAATTATGTGTCTTTTTTGATTGATTGTGTCATTTTTGATATTCTGCCTCACTACAGATTGCGTTTTCCTAGTTCTTTTCATGCTGGGACATTTGGGGTTGAATGGCAGACACTCTACATTTTACATTGTTGGATGCCAAATATTTTTGAACTTTCATAAATATTCTTGAGGGGTTTTTTTTTTCACATCATTAAGTTATGTGGCAACACTAATAATTTGGGGTCTTGCTTTTAAAAGTTGTTAGGCAGACTTGGAGCACTGTTAAGTCTATGGCTAATTATTTTCTACTGGAGAAGTCAGTGCCTCCTATGTACTTCTGTGACTCAGGGGTTTTCCAGTGGGGGACCGGTGCTATTCTCATATTCTTGGCTCTGCCTGAGCATTAACTTTTTCACTTTTAGTTCTTTCCCTCCCTCCACTCTTGCTCTGCTGCCGCCTGCCTCTATTAGTTTCCTCCTGCCTTGGTGAATACTAGACTTCTAAAGAAAGGTCTGATCTGAGGAGTTCTCTCTCTGTGAAACTCTTTCCTCTTCTACTGTGAGCTTTGAGCTCCCCAGGAGTCCCAGTTTCATGTTACTAATGCAGGAAATTTGCAGGACAATACACGTGCTTATCTTTTTAATGCCTCAGCCTGAAAACTTTCTTTCTTTCTTTTTTTTGGAGACAGAGTCTCCTTCATTCACCTGTTGGGGTTGAGTGATGTAGTGTTACAGCTCAAAGCAACCTCAAACTCTTGGGATCAAGTGGTCCTCTTGCATCAGCCTTCCAAGTAACTGGGATTACAGGCACCTGCCATGACACCTGGCTATTTTTTAGAGACAGGGTCCCATTCTTGCTCAGGCTGGTCTCGAACTCCATGGCTAAAGCAATCTGCCTGCTTCTGTAATGCCTGAATCACGGGGATCCCCCCAGATTACTCCGAGGCCGTATGCAATAAGCAAGAGGCAGTTTATTTCAAGCTCGAGCCTGGGCTTCCTGATCCTGCTGCAGCAGGAGAGCAGAGAAGCCCTGACTCTAAGATGGAGGGAGATTTTAAGGGTACAGAAAAGAAGGAGGGAGGGGTGGGTTACTGCAGAAAGCTGATAGGGGCCCTGTGGTGCAGGGTGGTACTTGTCTCACCGTGGTTGGTCTGGGGGTGGGTTTCTATCGCTCTGGACACCTGTCTTAAACTGATTGGTCTAGGGATGGGCTGCTATAGCCCTGGGCAGATGTTGTGTAGGGATTCGGGTCCTAGGATGAATGGACTGCAAGGGAGGGGGAGGGGCTGCAATTACTCAATAACGTCTGCAGCTGCAAAGGAGAAAAACAACTAAACTACAAAATGGAGTTAGTCTGGCCCTTACACTTCGGCCTCTCAGACTACTGGGATTATAGGCGTGAACCTCTGTACCCAGCCCCTGAAAACTTTCTTAATGAAATAAGTTGAAGTTTTTCTAGGGATCACCTTGTTTTGTTTTATTTCCAATTCCTAAAGGATCCCTTTTCTTTATTTGCTATTGTCTAATGTTTTGAAAACCATTCATTTTTATTTTAGATTCTTTCATTTGATCATATAAATCTGGTTTCTCTAGTTAGGTCTGAGCTAGTCAACATGAGTTTTGAGAAACATTGCTTCAGGGAAAGAGTAGGCTGCAAAGAAGAACAGTTTATTTTACTTTCTCAAGATGGGAAAGAGGGCCAACATGGTTAAAGAGAGGCAGATGGTGTTGACGGAGAGAACCAGGTATTTAGAATTTTTATTTAGTTGAAGAAGGTTTACGGCTGTAGCCAAATGAACAGGGTGCGGTGCGACTGCTGCCACTGCCCTTCTCTCTTCTTAGGGGCAGGCTGATAACAGAAGCCATGGCAGGGCTTAACTGTTACTAGGAGATGGCAGGGTTCCGTCTTTCAGCCAGGCCATCCTTTCAGTTATTCTGCTTTGGCCAGAAGCAGAAGTTGCTTAATTACTTTTTTCTAACTTCTTGCCAATACTTCATTTATTTAATATTAGAGCCATTATTCATCCTTTCAAATTTCTGTTTGTAGGTACTTTTTGTCTCTTATTATGCAAAAAGTTTTCATGGGTGGTGCCTGTGGCTCAGAGAGTAGGGCGCCAGACCTATATACCAGAATGGTGGGTTCAACTCCAGCCCCGGCCAAACTGCGACAGAAAAATAGCCGGGCATTGTGGCAGGTGCCTGTAGTCCCAGCTACTTAGGAGGCTGAGGCAAGGGAATCACCTATGCCCAGGAATTGGAGGTTGCTGTGAGCTGTGACAGCACAGCACTCTACTGAGGGTGATAAAGTGAGACTTTGTCTCTAAAAAACAAAAAAAAAGTTTTCATTTTGCTCTCATACCTAATGGGGTCCTGAGTTGAGTATAAATAACTAGATTGACAAATGTCCTTTTACTCTTGGAAAATCAAAGATATATTGACTCCAGATCTTTTGTTGATTGCTCAACGGCATCTAATCATCATTTCTTTAGGTTTTCAGTGTTATATATATGTCTAGAGGTTTTTATCTTTTACGAAATTCTGAGACTTCAGTGAATCCAGGTCTTTTTTTTTTTTTAAACTTCAAATCTATAATATTCTGCCTCTTTCTCATCCTTTACAATCTATCCCTTATTCTGTCTGTTCTTCTATCTAAAAACCATCGGTTAGAAATGCATTGGCCCTTTCCATGATTCTTTCTCTCTCCTCCCTAGTTCCTGTCTTTCTCTCCCTTATTAATGTACATGTCCTCATCTTTAATAGTTCTCTAGTTTTCTTCACTTCTTTTTAATATTCTTATGATATTATTATTTCAAATCACTTTGGTCTTCATTTCTAGGTCTCCATTTTGTTCTTTTACATAAAAATTTGTAGTCTTTGTATTTCCTATTCCTTTTCATGCTGGACCCATGGTTATGCTTTCAAATTTTTTGCAAGTATTTTTATTTTTTTCCATCCATAGTGCAGGGGAGGAAAAGAATGCCTTTTGTTCACCCATCCTAGGTTGATGGTTGAGAACAGATTAAGAAAAGGAAAAGCATGAATATTTATTTAATATAAGTTCTATGTGGTGAAGAAAATAAAACCGAAGACAAAACAAAAGTCTGTGTATTTTTATGCTAGGTTTGATGAAAAGTAGACAATTGTGCCAAAATATGATAGGACAAATGGACACGATGTACTGGTGATAAACGGGGTAAAACAGCAAGGTCATATGGTTGAGATTCTTCTCTGTGCTTTTTCATCATTGGAGATAAGGATGTTCTTTTCCTGCAGGTAAAGGAAGGGCGTATCTCACATGAGGGTAGGTAAGAACACCTTTCCCAGTTTTGTATGATCTACTTCAAGACAACGAATAGGGGAAGGTATGAATGACTTCCCTGCTTCTGTGGCTTTGTCAAATTTCTTCAACTTAAAATGTATTTTGGTATAATGTGTCCTGAATCCTATCAATAGCCTAAAGAATAATTCCATTCTGTAGTTTTTCTCCTTCTTTCACCAAGATCATTTCAAGTGTTCTTTCTTTATAGTTGATCTCAGTGATATGTGTTCTCCTTATTCAGAGCAGGAAAGAGAACCCCTCCCCCAGTTTTCTAGGCCTGGGCAAACAAGTGTTTTCCAGATACCATTCTCTGGACTCACATAGGGTCAGAGGAAAGCAGCCTGATCAGTTTCTCATCTGAGCAGTTCCTCCTAGAGTAAGGTGACCAGATTTTAACATTGGTAAAGCGGGACACCATTGGGGGGGTGCGGAGGGAGCAGGGTGGGGGGAGTGGGGGCAGGGTAGGGGCAGGGCCTGACAACAATGCAAACTTTGATAAGCAGTTCTTGATAATCGCTTCTAAATGATTGTTTGTTATTATTACAGTTTAACATTATAAAATTAACAAAAATAATATAAAACTCATATCCTGGTGAAATAGCCACATGGCAACTGAAAACCGTATATTCCCTCACTGTTCTCCCACCCGTTCATGCATTCTTTCTAAAAATCTGGACTTTTTTAAAACGCCACAGGACGCAGGACAAATTGTTAAAAATCAGGATGTCTGGTCACCCTGTCCTAGAGTGAAAGTAAACATCTTGCTGCCTCCCTGAGACAGGGAGTGTAAGGACCACATTGATTTGTTATTACATTCATTTACTAATTCTTTTCCATCTGCTGGCTTCTGACCAATTGTGACATGTTCTGGACAGGCATTCCCAAGATACCCCTGCTCACAGACAGTATATAAACCCCCAGGCAAAAGGCCCACAGGGTTTCTCACTTGGGTCCCACCCCACCCCACCCCGCCCCTGTAGCTGGAGTTTCTGTTGTCCTCATTTCCCTTATCTATCTCATTCTTTGTCAATAAATTCTGTCTTTTCACTTACCTGCATGGTCCATGGTTTCATCCTTGAACCCTGAGATCAAGGAGTTGGCAGAGAGAGAAGTTCCAGCTATACTATTTGTAGTTTTAGCTTGCCACCTCCAAAGGTATAGCATTTTCCCTCATATTGTCAGGCAAAAATCAAGACTTTAGTCTGCTAACTGACTTTGTCTGATGCCTGGCATAGATCACCAATGTCCTTTGAGCTCTCTACTTTAAGATATTTTAAAAAAATTGGTAGAGATTTCCTCTAGTCATTTTTTGAAATTAGAGATATAATACATTTTGGAAATAATTTAGCAATAATTTATTTGAATTTTGGCTGGAGGCTGAACTACATAAGCTCCAACCATTAAGATTGTTAGAACACTTCATATACATTTTTACATACCTTACTTAATTTATTCCTCACAAGTATCCTTTGAATATAGCCTGAGAAAGAAGAAAACTGAGCCTTAGACATTTTAAATGACTTGACCACTATCACAAAGCCCTGATAAATCCTTTAACTATGGTTCAAGTTCAGGTCAATGGCCTTTATTAGATTTGTACTTAGCCATTAATCAGTACAATAACAGCTTTAAAAAGCAGGGAATTTGAACATTTAAAATTTGTGGTTGCCTAAAGGGAGAAAATACTTCACCTTTTTGACCTGTACTTGACCATCCATCCTATGTTCTTATCAACTTAAACATCTTGGAAAATCTGTTCCAATATTGAGATTTGGGGAGAAGCAGTTTAATGTAAATAACGAATAGTGTTATAATATTAAATACTGGCAGTTGGATCAAACTATAATATTTTTAAATTCTAGGAATAGCTAATGAAGACCTTACTCTCATGAAAGTTCTTTAAGTTTAATTTAATTTTTGATGTGCTAAAATCAGAATATTTTAAGTTACCCACAATCAGTTCTTGATATTGACTGTGCTTAACTACCAATCTTGAATTAAATAAGCTTCTATTGAGATTTATTCTTCTCTTAATTCAGTTTGCTATCTCAGCAGCACTCTTGTAATTTGCATTTAAAAAGCTAGTTCTTGGATATTTCTTGGGTTTATTCTTTCGATAACAAATATACTAGTTAGTCAATGAAATGAGGTTAAATAGATACATGTCAATGGTTTTAAAATTAATTTTAATACAAACATATAACAGATTACATTTCAAATTATCTTCTTCAAATATTGATATTGCTTTTAAAATGTTTCTTCTTGAATTCTGCAGATTTTCCAAAGAGTTTCTTAAGATCACATACATTTCAGAAGCTCTTGCTGAATTTATACAGACCTACGCATTCATGCCTCTCTGTTATTCTCACTGAGAACTATTCATCTTACCTGAAGTTATTAGTCAAATCAAGTCTTACTTTTATATTCTCATCCATTCCCAATTAATTTAGAAGATAACACTGTTCACTTTATAAACAAGATGCTCTAATGAACATAGAAATTTCTTTCCTTAAAAATTTATTTTAAATATTTTCCAATTCTCTTACATCATTTACTAGAATTATGTAATACACCACCTGTGTAATTATCACCCCAAAATGATTATATTATTGATAGACAATGAAGAACAAGAGGATAGAATTTTCCTTTGTGATAAAAGTTTGGAAACTTAATGAGATGGCTATATAAAACAGGCCATATATTTTTGTTGATATTATCATAATTTCCTAATTTCAAATTTCCTAAGGTAGACTTCTTGTGTGTATGTGGCTATATGATATACACAGTGTTAAAGATTTTTGTCTTTACTTAAAAAGTGCTCTCTTGGAAAGCTGTATTAATTTATATTCCCAACAGCATTCTGTAATCACCAAGAGTAGAAATTATTTTGTTATTACCTTGAATCTTGGTCATATATAAGTTTTAGGTCTCTTTAAAAAAGGTTTTACATTTCAATTTCAACAAAAAAAGACCTATAGTAGTTTTTTTTTTAAATTTATTGTTGGGGATTCATTGAGGGTACAAGAAACCAGGTTTCACTGATTTTTGTTTGTTTTACTATTTGCTTTTCTGAACACATTGAATCTAAATGCAAGTTTGACAAAGTCTATTATGTAACCTAAAAATTTGTACCCTCATATTCATTTGAAATAAAAAAAGTATTTTAAAAGCTCAACATCAAATTGAAGGCTTAAAAAGTTAACTATATATTGCAGAGTACATAAATAAAGAAAGTGACAACAAAAAAAGAAAGGACCTAATTGAGAATCCAACACAATATATTAAAAAAAGACACCAGATGGTCATCACTAAACTTCACAAGAGTTGGAATACATCAAAGAATATAAAAGTAGAATGAAGAAGAAGAGACAGAGTCTTTATGTATAAACACTACTCAATGAGTGATATCAGTTACATTAGAAATATGTTAGAATGAATAGGTGGGCCTTGTTGCAGGCGCCTGTAGTACCAACTACTTGGGAGGCTGAGGCAAGAGAAATGCTTAACCCCAAGAGTTTGAGGTTGCTGTGAGCTGTGACACCGCAGCACTCTACTGAGGGTGACATAGTGAGACTCTGTCTCAAAATATATATATATTAGAATGATTTTAATATATATTTTCCATAAGCTGTACATTTACTAATCCTATATGTAGTAGAATAACGATATTTCAAGCAGAGAAATCTCAGAATGTTTACCTTTTTCATACCCTTCTCTTAGAATGTTGCTTAAAGTTATTCTCTAGAAAAATCAAAAAGAAAAACAACGGATAATAAAGCACAGAATCTAAGAGACATGGTTTTTAGAAATCATCAGATCCAGCCTATGAAATTACAGAAAAGGAATTCCAACTGGTCAAGGATTAGTAGTGTAACAATATTATTTTGAGCTATGATGGTAAAACAAATCAAAGTGATCTAAACAAGTTACAGGTTGATGTTTCAGATAAAAATGTGGGGACAAATAAGGGTAGAGTGAGGAATGACTCTTTAAATTAATCTTGCAGAACTATTTAATTCTTGTTTAATATGGTTATATATTATTTTTATATTAAATAAAATAATTCTCAAGAATAAACATTGCTTCTGTCTTAATTTAATTAAAAATTTGAGTTTAAAAAGCCATTTCATTGTAAGTGATACTATAGATAAAAATATATTCAGAAATAGAAGAAAAATGAACATGATTAAAAGCCTCTATATCTCTAAATCATAAGTAAAGTATGTGTGAATATATATAATACTTACTAAATGTCTTATTCACCAATACATTTAGTAGGCACTTAAAAGACTTACAGAATAAATGACTGAATCTCCTCATTCTCTGAGAATTCTGTAGGGCTCTACTTTGACGAATCCCAATACTTTTGCACTTCAGTTATTTTTCACTGCAGTTATCACTGCAAAATAACATGTTAGTCAAACATTAATGAAAATACATTGTGATTTGAGAAAAGTAGATCCTTTCCATGGCTTCAGAAATCTGTGCTTTTGAATTTTGGATAAGAGCTTCTTTGAATCAGACCTAGCCTACCACTCTCTACTCTTCCCAAAGTCTCTTCCACTCTTGTTGACTTGTTTTTTCATTACCTTTGGATAGCAGACAAAAATCAGATATTCCTTCCATTATAAGGGTAGCTTATAATGTTAAGGGTGGCTTGTAATAATAAGGGTGGCTTATTTATACTATGATTTTAAACTATGATGGAAAGTCCTGCCTGCTTCTAAATAGCTGCTTCCAACTAAATCTGAGTTTATATATGCATATATTTTTTATTGTTGGGGATTCATTGATGGTGAGTTTATATTTTTTTAAAGAGAAGAATGGTATTAAAGTGAATATCCATTTTATGATGTTACACAGTGGCATGTTGGTCACTTCTCACTATCCCAGAAGCAAATATCTGTGTCTCAGACTGTGAGGTGGAGAGCACAGTCTAATGTGGTATAGAACATGTGAAAAGGGAGTGATCAGTATTTATTCTGCTGCCCAAAAAGGAAGTCAAAGGAGGATATCCAATTAAAGCTGGTGGTAGGGAAACAGGGAAATGAAGTCTTCACACATGTCTATCTTTAAAGAAAAAATTGCTTTTGACAAGAAAAGAGAAGGATGTTAAGTATAGAAAATGCTTAATTTCAAATTTCCCTAAGGCTTTGGCATTTGTCTAGGGACTGGAGGTGGAAAACTTAAAAATACATAAAAGGAACTGAAATTCCCTAAAAATATTCAGATAAAAGTAGTATGAGGATTGCTTTTTGGAAAGGATACATGAGTTTGAATTAAAATAACAGGATTCTTGGTTTATTGGTACAGTGTTTCTATGAAATGGAGATAAATAAAAGTAAATAAACTAGTAGGATACAAGCCCTTCCTGTATGTGATTATAAAAGCTTAAAAACCTTATTTTGATTAAAGGAGCTTTGAGAGAGGTAAAACTGCATGGGCATTAGGGACTATGGGGATTCCCAAGAAAATATTAATCATTTAACCAGAAAATCAAACTAGATGAAAATGTAAGAAACAAACTTGTTAAGGGAAGAAAATCATTGATGTTATCCTTAGAAAAATAAACAATTCCTACCAGAAAATGACTATCTCATCAGCAGAGTAAATTGTTCTAGAATCTTTCAAAAGTTACACATGGTGTCTGTTCATGTATCCCTTCCCCCTGCTCTCAGTGGTGAACTAGCTTCCATTTTGTCAAAGGTATTATTTTTCCCTGTGGTTTAGTTATAGTGCAATAGGATTGCAAAAAGTCCAAAAGTAATGAAAATTTCATTTTATTCTTAGTATAATCATTCTTTGGTTCTGTGTAATGATATTATGTTTTTATAAAGCAAACATCAAAAACATAAAGTTTATGTTCAAAGCAACTTGTTGAATTAATTGTCTTAGAGATATGGTTTTATGGTCCAATGTAGTAACCTTTCACCAACATGGTATTAGTAAAAATGCTGGTTTTGCCTCCTGAGTTTGGTAGCACTAACCAAACTTATGTGCTCAACATACAATGGGATATTTCATCATTTGTAATGAAGTAACATCATTCAATGAAGGCTAATATAAAGAAAATCAGCTGCGGCAAAGCAAGTCAATAAACATTTACTATTAGAATGATGCACAAATATGATGTGAGTGATTCTATATCATAAAAGCCATCATGGAGATGTTAACAGTCCTAAAGAGACCTTTGGGAAATTGCTGGTGGTATTCTTTTATACTTTCTTGTATGTTTAAAGGAAAATAGGAGTTATATGAAATTATTTGGAAGTATTGACAAACATATTCAGAGAGACAGAATGCAGTAATTATTTATACATTTTGTAATGTATATTAAGGGATTTTAATTTCTAAAAATAGTTCATTTTTGAGAGATTTTAAAAAGTGATCTGCAGTTTTCTAACCAGTCTAAACATTAACAAAGCCTTAATTAAATTAGTAACTTTATGGAGAAATTTCACAGTAAATGTTTTTTGAGAATCCACGAAATAGCAACCATTTTTAAAATAACAATTATTAATAGAAAAACAAAAATTATGAAAATTTTCAAATTTTCATTTGTTTTTTCAAAACAAAATTATGAAAACTAAACACATTTTTAAGCCCACGCTGCTCTAGTCACCCAACAGAAGACATGTGGGAGACGTGATTCTTGAGTAAGGACAAAATCACAGGGATGCCCCTTTCTTCTTTGGTGTGTTCCTCCTTCTCACAGTACCCAATGGCTGTATGTTAATGTAAGACGCATTATTTATAACTCACCAAATATATGGGGGCAGGTTCTTACCCTTTTTCTTTACTCTATTTAACAGCAAATCACCTGGAAATAATGGTTTATATTAACAATTTCCAGTTCTCCTAGTCTCACTTGAAGATATTTCAATGAGAATTTCACCCCCAATTACTTCTATCAAAGTCACCAATAATCTCTACATTGTCGAATCCAATAGCAATTCTGGGTTTTCATCATTCATTACTTATCAGCATTATTTCTTGCATTAATCACTCCTGCTTCATGGAAGTTTTTAAATTTTATTCCAATACACTGCACTCTGGTTGTCCTTACTGATCAATGGCTACTGT
This sequence comes from Otolemur garnettii, assembly GCF_000181295.1. Taxonomy (NCBI): domain Eukaryota; kingdom Metazoa; phylum Chordata; class Mammalia; order Primates; family Galagidae; genus Otolemur; species Otolemur garnettii. The sequence continues at coordinate 14,125,223 of NW_003852400.1, read as the reverse complement.
TTTTCAGCCTTACATCTTAACATTGTGGAACCTTTCGGTGAACTCCCTGGATTTTTCTTTTTTATAAATTCACTCCTTTACAATCATGATTTTAAATATTATATAAATGTCAATGACCCATACAAGTATTTTGCCAGCCTGGACTTTATTCCTAAATCCCTGAATGCCAGACTTATACAATATCACCTACTTAGTATTTCTATCAAAAAAAAATTAAAAATTCATCTTGAACTGACCATTTCTAGAATAGACTCATCATATTTCCCATGTCCTGCTCCTCTTAAATTCTCTCAGTCTTGATTATAGCTAACTTATCTTTCTAGCTGCTTAGATCAGATATCTTTTTGTTATTCTTGATTCTTCTTTTTTTTCTAACATTCAATTTGGTGCAATATCCTATCATCTTTACTTTCAAAATACATCCAAAACTCACTTAATAATGTGTCAACACCAGAAGAACAACGTGATCCAAGCCAAAATCATTCCTACTCTGGATAATTTTAATTGCATAATGTTATCCTGTCTTTCTAATCTTAATTCTTATTGTCTATTCTCTATACAGCCTCTGTAGAAAAATGATTATCTATTCACATATATCTCGAGTTAATATGTAGCTATATATCTTTACAAAATCTGTTATTTAATATCATTTCTATGCCCTAAAACATGTTTAAATTGCTTCCCATTTCACTCAAAGAAAAAGCAAAAGTCATTGCAGTAGCCTATAATGTCTTATAAGATTTATTTCTTCCCCATCCAATCACATTACCTCTCTGACCTTATGTGCTATCATCATCCTTTTCATTCATTCTTCTCTAGCCCCTCTATATCTATGCACTGCAATCGTACCAGGAAATATTGACCTAAAGGCTTTCATATTTATATATTTTTTGTTTTTCCCAGAAAACTCTTCTGCCAACGATACCCAGGGTGTGGTTTTACTCCTTAGGCTTTGTGCCCCAGATGCTTCCTCAGGGAAGCCTTCCTTAATCGTCTTATTTAAAATTGATTGTAATGGGTACAAAACTACAGTTAAGTGGAAGGAACAAGATCTCATGTTCAGTAGCACAGCAAGGTGACTACAGTTAATGGTAATTTATGTATATTTCCACATAACTGAAACAGTATAATTAAAATTTTCCTAACACAAAGAAATAGTAAATGTTTAAGGCAATGGATACTCCCTTTAGTTACCCTGATTTGATTATTACATGTGGCATGCTTGTATCAAAATATCACGTGTACCTCATAAGTAAGTACAATATTTATGTACCCATACTAATAAAGAAATGAAAAATTTAAGAATAGAAAAATAAATATCATTGAGCTCCATCAGTCTACTTAGTCCTACTTTCTCCTATTTTTTGCTTTGTTTTCATTTGTAATGCTTACCAATAGCTAACATCCTATCTTTTTACTTAATTATTTTGGTTTTTTTGTCTCTTTCCTTCCACTATAATGTAAAATTAATGAGAGCCAGGATTTTCACTTTTTACTTCTCTGTTCTATCTTCAGACTACATCATTGAATAAATATTCAATGAATGAATAAATACATGCATTATCTTTGTGAGTCCTGTTTTGTTGAAATCATAGATGAATAAACTTGCCAATTAGCTAAAACTGTCAGAGCAGACGCCAGTATAATATCGAAGGAAGAGTATAGGCTTCCTAATCTTTAGACTTCTTTACACCTGAATGTTTTATGACTCTGGAAATAGTGCATATATTAAGTAATACAAAGAAATTGTGGAAGTGCTAACCTTCTCTTTCCTTTCTTCCAGGTGGTGATTACATAAGAAATATACATGTAGTTGATGATACAGAGGAACAGCCCTGCCTCACTACACCAGAGTACAGTGGACCAAAGGAAGCCTGGCACACGAGGACCAGGTATGTCTTCCTAAAGGGTGAATAGGTGAGGGATAACCAGCCTCAAAGGCCTGTGCTGTGTCATTGGCTGCCTTTAAACTCAGCAACAAACTGACAACCACACTGATTAATTTCAAACATTAAATATAGAGTCAAAAAACAGGGTGTTTTGGTGTTGCGGTAATATTTGTGAGGAGAACACCTCACATTACTGAGTCGTATTATTGAAACTTTATTCCTGTCAAAAGCTGTATCTACATACGTTACTCTAACAATTTGGGGATATATGAGGTTAACAGTTTCGATGGAGTTTTGATCTGCTGTACAAAGAGAGGGATTTTAAGTGGCTATAGTACACGCTCTATGGGTGCTGAAGAGTCAAAGAAGTGCGGGGGATAGATTTTCAGGCAAGGGAACTAGAAAAACAAAGCAGAAAAATGTACTTCAATTCTTACTCATTTTTAGATAAAAAAGGATGGTTGTGAAAATCGATTTGATTATTAAGAGATTGTTGTCTTTATAGGTTCTGAAATCCATTTTACTTTTGCAAATGTTTGCTTTACAGTATGTTTTATTTTTAAAAAAAGCAAAAAATAGGAAAAGGGAAACCTGATTTCCTATCAGGTTTATGAAGGCTAATTGAGTGGATAAAAACTGTGTAATTGAGTATAAAAATCTGAGACAAATGGGACTATACAAATGTGAATGATGAAGGTTTTTCATTTCCACACATTGTGAAACCACACGCGACCGTAATGAAGGAGGGGGAGCTGGTGCTAATTCAGCCAGTCTTGTGTTATGTGCTAAATCTTATTCCTGCCTTGATACCGTCAAATATTTAACTCTATAACACACTGAAAGAAATTAGTAAGCAGAGCTACATAATAGCAGTGGGAAGAAGCTGATCTGGAGTGGTTATGAATCAGCAAAATACGTGCTAATTGCTATGCCTTTCCATTGCTTTTTTATATAAAAAAAAAAAATACCATGTCCTTGCTTAAGAATGGAAATGTTATATTTTGGACCTTAGTATGATTGGTATATTGTAGAGCTGGAAGACCAGATGGTGAAGTTCTTGGCACAATGTAAAAACAAACAAACAAAAATACCTAGGCCAGGAGACTCTGTACTCTCAAACAGATTCCAGGGAATAAGGCAGCAAGGGATTATATACACATGATAATTGAGAGCACAGCAGAAAATAGCACAATGAAAACATGATTAAAAATGCATATGCCCAGCAGGAGGAAACACCACTGTGGCTCAGGAAATAGAAAAGATGATAAAGACTTGGTGCAGATTAAGTCACTAATACCATCCCTTTCACTGAACAAAACAATTTTATATAGAATCTGGAGCCTGATGTAACGGATTTGGAAAGGTGGTCTAAGGATATGTAGACTTACCTAAAGTCTGTTGGATTTCCTCATGCATAAGCCACATGGTGAGATGGGTGAAAAATGGTGCCCTTAATGTGGAGTATTAGTATCAGAAAGAATTTTAATAATTGTTTGACCATTATATGGGGAGTATTATATTTGTGACAGATTTAAGAGAGCTTTCTTGGCCAATTTGTTCCTTCTGCTTGCATTTAAGAGTGAATCTCTATTGTTCGTAATGTATGTTATGGCGAAACTTAAGCCCCATTTATATTAACTCTACCTTCTAAAATTATTTGACTACCACTTGAAGGGGATAGAAAAGACCTGTGGGGTCATATTCTGTTTAGAGTTGCGTATATGATTTATGCATTCTTAGAAAAAAATATTTGAAAAAAAAGCAGTTTTATGTGATGTGCTCTGGGAAAACAATTATAAATAGAATAGACAACTGGCCAGGTCATCTAGAGCGTGCAACCTATTGTGCAATATAGGAAAGTGAATATATAATTCCAGTACATGAATCTTAGTGTTCTGGATGGAAACGTATCGAGGAGATAGATGAGCAGTGAGGAATGGGATGTAAGGAAAGTGGGGCGAGGCAGAGCCAGACAGGGAGGCTTCTAGGATGGCGACAGAAAGCATGACATAGGCAAAGTCCCCTGAATAGCAGGATGGTATATTGGAGGTAATTTAAAGGTTTGAAAGTAGTCAAACTTTGAGGGTTTTTAATTTTTCTTTTTTTTTTTTGTCATGGAATAGTGACAGCTACAAGAGAATTAAAGAGCAGAGAGAGGTGGACATTTTAATCACACATTGCATTTCGAAAATGCTTTACAGTTTTCAAAAAGCTGTCAAATAGGTCATCTCCTTTGACCCTTTGTAACACCATGGAAATAGGTGGTGCAGTTAAAATTTCACTTTTGCACTGTTTTAGAAAGGGAAGTTGATGCCTTTTCTCAATGTCACAAGGAAGCTGGTGCCAGAGAGGGAAGTAAACTCTGTATGTCCTAAATCTTGGTCAAGTAGCTGTATCATTTGTCTTCTCTACATGTGTCTTTCAGAGAAAGATAAACCACTGGTCTTGATATATTTAAATTCTCTCTTTGCCAAAAAAGCCCTGAAAAAACTGATTGCAGTTTACTGGAACTACAAAAACAAAATGTAGGAACTATAGTGAAGTCTCTCTTGAGAAACCATCTCCTGTTCTGTTCTTTGGGAGTTTGAGCGTTTTATGTGACAATATTTGATTGTATTGCAAGATGGCACGCAAGGCAAATTCATGGCCAGAACTTGAATTTGGAAAATTTTTAGTTTCTGAGCATAATGTATAATTTACATTTGATCTTGTAATTCTGGGGTGAAGTAATTATAGCATGTTGTATACAATTATAGCTGCAGAATAATTTCATTTTACATACTAACAATGCACTAAAGGAAAAGATGCCAATTAAAGCCACACTGAAAAAAACAGACAGATAAGTGGGCATGAAAAACAAAAGTGCTCTACATTTGAGCTAGAGAGTCATTTTGGTTTGAAGATCAGCTAGAATTTGGGTCTCGTAGAAAAAAAAGTAGTAAAAAGTTTATATATAATGTCAAGATTGGGAATAGAAAGTTTATTTTCTTTGTTTGGCTTTCTTCCTGTGAATGAACCACGTAAACTCATCATATAACATTTTGTTTATAAAACTGAGGGGTGGCGTTAATTAATTTGCAAGGAAATTATAGGGATTGCAAAGAGCCTTCTTGGGATCATTTTTTAAGTAGAAAGTGTTAGTTAGACTAATAATAAACTTGAAAGAGATTAGGAGAACTTAAATGAGCAGAAGGGCAGAGATGAATTGTTCCATATGGACTGAAAGGAAAGAGACCATAAATGTTTCTGAGAAACCTTAGAAGTTAACTTCAGAGTAACATGGTGTTTCAGTTTAGAATTTTTGAAAACAAAAATTTCATCTCAAGGTTTTAGAGTCTAGAAAGTCATTAGATCAATGAGTGTACCAAGTTAATTTTTGTGTACATTATATTTTTCATGACTTTCATAGTAATGTGAATCTGTGTATCACCATTTTACCAGTGTTTTAAGTTGTTTCAGGTGATTAAGGCCAACCTGTGACTCTATTTAGATATAAATTAATTTTGAATTTACTTATATTTGTTCATTGAAGACATATTTTTAATAATTTAGTCATTGAAAAATAATTAAAAGTGTTTATTGCATACTGGAATATGTTTTATGTCTGGAAAATAAGTTTATGTCAAGAAAAATTGACATCTGCCTCTAATATTAGCCTTTCATTAACAAAAGAAAATGAGTGTAGCAGTGTAAGTATTTGTGATTATTCTTAAAGCAAAGTTTTAGTATATGGCAATTTTAATGACTTATTTTACCTAATTTGTCACAAGAATTAAGAGAAATTTTGCAACAAAAAACTGAAAACTTTACAGTCTGAGTTTGGTAATTTCTCATATTCTCCACTAATGCAATTTTGGTTTATCATTTGTTTTCTTTCCAATGCCACTTTTACTATCTTCCTGTATTTTGCTTTCCTTATCTTATTCACCACAGGAAAACCCCACCTCCCTAACACCGTCATCAACATTTCCATCAATATTCCATTAAGCTGCTCACCTCACTATTCCGTCTTCACAACTGCTTCTAAGTTTTCCAATGAATCTCAACGTAATTGTCTACTATTATGATGTACTTTCTTGTATCAAGTATTTCTGTAAACAACTATTTAACTCAGTGGTTTTAGCAGAAATTTAACTTTCACTTCTAGAACCTCTTGGCTGTAAAGTGGTCTGTTTTCTGACTTTCCCAATTCATTATAATTCTTAGTAAACTCCTATGCTAGTCATAGACCCTATTTCAGCTACTGCCAACCAGCAATTACTTTTTGAAAATAGTTAAAAACTCTGCCTTAATACCAGCACCTTCATATTTGGTGATAGCAACAGACACTTGAAATACCATTACTTCTTCCTGATGATTTCGTCAGCAAGTTCATAGCTCCCATTGCCATCTCCTAGTTGACAAAATTCTTAGCAACTTCAATAATAGGACAAGGAACCTTATGCTACCTAAGGTTGGCCTTCTTCGCTACATATTTCAATGTCATTTTGGCATCACTTAACTTTCCCTTTGCTAGAGGTGGGCTGTGCTTTTCATCCATTTCAATGAGCTCATTCTTGGAGCACAACAAAATCGTGTATGTGTGGAATCTATTCCTTGCTTTCATTGTTATTACTCATCCTGTTTCTTTGCAGTCCCTAATTAATAAGCGTGGAGCTACATTATCCCGCATGGTTAACTGTTAGTTGTTGCTGATAGATATGATACCAGGTGGTCGGGATTTGCGGAATTTGAGACAGAAACGTGTTTTTACAAACTCTCTGAATTTCCTTAAGGAATTTAAATTGATAAGCTTTAGCAAATACAATTTCTTTAGCTTGCTGTCCAGCTTGGTGCTAGATAAAGATGCAGCATGTCCGTGGTGGTGCCACAACAGCTTAGTTTATGGTCTCTGTCTTGAATCCCTTAAAAATCTGTGTGGAAGAGAAAATAGGGAATCCAGAAGTTTCAGTTTGGGAGTGGAGAAGTCATGACATTCATAGATAGTCTGAAACAAGTTATAAGAAGGAATTCATGACTGGAGCCAAATAGTGATTGTCCTATGGCCTCTGGAAGTAGATAGAAGAATATTGCCGCTCAAAGTCTAACTGAGAATCAGGCCTCAGCAGTCAGCAGCATAGGATCCGGACTTCACCAGGTCCTATACAGCACAGATGAGAGGGGAGCCGAAAGAAGAAGCAGGTTTCACAATGCTACTATGGGAATGTTGAAGGACTTGGTGTCTGCTGACATCAAACAGAATAAGAGCTTGTGAAGGATTCTTTCCCTGAAAGTGACTAAATCATCAAATCTAGAATTTGTATTTCTGAGGACGGTGGCCTTACATGTTGGTGGGTTAAACTGTGTTTTATATCTTTCCTTAAAGCCCAGTGAGGTAAGAAGTTGTTAATAAATTTGTGTCTTTTACAGAAAACAAATACTAAGCTTTATATTCATATATAAGGTACATTATGAGTTAATTTGGAATTCTGCAATTGGTGTATATCTTCTTTTTAATACTTGAATATCTTTGTACAATGCAGGTATCAATAAAATATGAGTATAAAATAAATATTTTCTAAGGCACATCGGAACTTACATCATCCCTGTGTATCGTCTTTTTAAGTCACCAGCAACCCAACACCTATTTTTGATGACTGATACCTCTTCAGAATAGCAACTCATTTGGAGCTAGGTATGAAGGCCTTTTATAAGTGCCATAAAGGCCATAATCTTTCCTCTACGGCCATACTTAGAATTTTTATAATGTCATCTCTTTCAGCATATCTATCTATCTAATAGTTTCCACAGTCATGCGTATTCTTAGCTTGAAGGGAGAATTAGTGATATCCCATCCATCAACTACCACTTAGGGAAAACAAAAAGCTTTGTTGGGAAGGTTGAGCTTTGCAAAAATGATGATAAATTTTATCTGCCCCATCATCAGCGACACCTACAACAACACTATTGCCATGAATTACAGACTTAATCTGTCCCAGACACAGTGCAATACTCTTTACACTTAATCTTCACAAAGTACACAGATAATATAAATGATTAATACTGTTTGCCACAAGAGGACACCAAAAATGAACAGAATAAGTACCTGCTCAAGGTAACATCGGTCATGAGAAGATTTCAAGGCTATTTCAGGCTGACTTCAGTCTCTGATTTTCAGTATCTACTTTTTTTTTTATTGTTGGGGATTAATTGAGGGGATAAGAAACCAGGTTGCACTGATTGCATTTGTTAGGTAAAGTCCCTCTTACAATTGTGTCTTGAGGAATATACTGTAGTTTGATGCCCGAAAATTTGTGAGCCTGATGCCAGTAAAGTATCATTGTTTTTGTGGGATCATCCTCTGAAACTTTTTTAAACAAACAATTGCCTTCATTTTTCAAGGAAAATTTGAATGTTCCAGAAGGAAATGCTATGGCTTTTTACCTTGAAAACTGTTAATGTTTTCTAGCATCCGTTAGAATGCCATAAAATGTCTTATCATGCATTTTTTTAAAAAACAGATCAAAACATCACAGCAGCTGGCATTTGTATCCTAACAACTGGGCAGGAAATGATTTTAGATACAGCAAAATGATGTCATTTGGGTTTTGAGACAAAACAAGAAGTAGTTCAGTGAGCCATTCCAACGTTTTCACTTATTTATAAGATAAGGATATAAGGTATTGGCTACTTTTTTGACATTGTCAATAGACAGGTCAATAAATTTGTTATGAAATGAGAAAATGCATTTGATGGCATTAATGATTGCTGTCTGTGCAAATTTGTTTGAAGAATAATCAAAGTAACTTTAGAAATGCCTGAGAAAAAAGCAAGACATTTAATTAAAAAAAAATGCCTTGCCCCATACTCCTTTAAATCTGGTATTAAAAAACTAAATTCATATATGACTAAATTTTGATTCATTAATTTTCTCTATGATCAAGATTGTTGCTTAAAAATCTCCAACTCCTGCACCCAGCTTTCACATTTAATTGTCACTATTTCTTGTTACACCAGAACACAGTGTCTATTCGATATGACAATGTAAACTTTTTCTAAGCCAATTTAGATCTATAATGAGTGAGATTTTTTTCCCTGTATTGCCTCGTACATGTTTTCTAGTAATTACTCCTCTCTTTTTAAAATGGTATTAACTGTCTTAAGTTGTTCTAAAAACTCAAAAAAGATACAAAATCTTTGCTTTGAGTTTCTTTCTCTGTCTTTCTCTCTTTCTTTCTTTCTTTCTTTTCTCTTTCCCTTTGCTCCGTTCCTTTCTTCCGTCCTTCATTTTCATACCAAACACCTACCCTTGTTCTGAAAATTGCAGTATTCTGATTTCAATGTTCCATATTAACTGATTGCCATCTTAAAAGGCAATTTTATTGTTTAGATGTACTATTAAACATATAAGTAACTTCCTGAGATAGGATGTGTAGAAGGAAGTTTTCTGATTCTTCTTACCTCTGAACATTTTTTTATTCTAGCTCAAAGTTTATTGATGGTATTGACTCTTGAAAATTTGGTTAAAAATAATCTCTCAGAACTTATGAAAAGCACCCCATTACCGCCTAAAATCTGGTAATCTGGTGAGAACACTGGAGCAAATTTAATTCTCATACTGTTGCCAGTAGCTAGTTCCTCAACCCTTAAGACCTCTTTCTTGTTCCTCTTGTCAAAGGAAAAACTTTTAACATCTTGTCAGTTTTGGCTTTTGAAATTTCACAATTTTTTTTTATAGTGTCAGGATTTACATTTTTATTTATTTTCATGGGCTTTGGAATGCCCTTTTAATTTGGAGGTATGTTCCTTCATTGTGTCCTTTTTAGAACCCCTATTAAACCTATGCTGGAAATCCTAATGAAAGATAATATCCGGAGCATGCTCTTCATCAGCTATTAGTATAAACGTGACAGGGACTTCTACTAGCAAATATTTCTTAAATTTCAAAGCAAGTCATCTGGCTCAGCCAGTAGTAAAGTGCAAAGAGATTTTATCACTGAATAGGCAAGTCATTTGTGCCAAGTATACAACCGGGAGATTAGGAGGCTAGGATTATAATTGTTCATTTACTAAACACCTGTGCAAATTGTTACCTCCACTGTTACACACTTACACCTCGTTAAAGATTGATGTGCAGAACACAAAACAAACAAACGAGAAAACCATGCTGGGCACCTGGCTTGATTTTCTAAAGCCTTTCTCTTCCCCTTATACTTCCCATCTGTTATACTTTTCTACTTTCTTGGAATTTTCCCTAAGTTCCCTTTCTACTCATTTTATTTCAGTCATCACATTTTCATTTATTTTTACTTTTGAAACTTAATTCTATCTTCCTCTCTCCCTTCTTTTTGTTTCCCTTTCTTCCCCCCCCCCATTTTTTTCTTTCAAATAGTACCACACTTTTTAAATCTCTCTAAAGATATTCATTTGATGAAGATCTTACTTGTGCTCGTATCTTGTTCTTATGTCATGTTTCAGGTTTTCCTGAAATGTATGAAGATCATTACTTTCCGATATCATTTAATAATGAGACAATAAGAGAATGGTCTCAGATGCTGCACATTTGATGTGGCTTATTGATTGTGGAAAACAATATTTGGGTGTGTGATTGAAGGATGGATCTGGCTTTTTTTTTTTTTTTTTAGAATCTGGCTTTAAGTAAGGGATATATAAATGCCAATATGTTAAGAATGCTTCCTTCCCCTTTTCCACCAGGTGCTATTCACTTTTTTCCTTTTGGTTTGCTATGGCATAGTAGCTCAAACTTCTGGGCTTAAGCGATTCTCTTGCCTCAGCCTCCCAAGTAGCTGGGACTACAGGCGCCCTCCACAACGCCCAGCTATTTTTTGTTGCAATTGTCATTGTTGTTCAGCTGGCCGAGGACTGTTGTTCCAACTTGTCAGCCTCGGTGCATGTGGCCGGCACTGTAACCACTGTGTTTTGGGTGCCGAGCCAGTTGTTCCAGAATTTTGACCCTATCATTTTTTGCCTTAGAAATAGTCAAAGCTTGGCGCAGGAAGCCCATATAGCTTATGACTTGTCATATTTAACATTATGATTGTCTATTGTGGAGGAGTAAACATCATGCTTACAAGGACAGTCACTGGTTCTTAACACATCGAAGGAAACATTGAGAACAAGACATTCTCCTGGCAAGCCTAGAGAAATCTTGTAACTTGAAGGCAAGCCCCCAAGTAACTCAGTATTCTCGATAGTAAGCAGGTGTTAAACTTAAACACCTTATGGTACTTCATTTTGAGAGTTGTGGAGAAAGGCCGTAGTTTCCTTTCCGTGGTCTTTAGGCACATAGCTTCTGCACGTCATTACGCAGCACTCTTCACACCTGTTATCCCCTGACTAAATAGCCACTGCAAGTGTTGTTTGCGGCTCTCTTGCACCTCTGGAGAGCCTCGCCTCCTGCAAGCTTGTACTTTCAATCCATGTCCTGGCTGTTTCCTTCGAGTGGCTCGGATAGTCTATTTCTTTCTCAAAATATATTCAGAGTTCTTAGGGAAATATTGGACAACCCAATAATCAATTGAATATGAGTGGACCTGAAATGTAATAGCTCCTTCATACGATTGTATATGTGTCTATGTGCACATGTGTGCATGTGTATGGTTGCATTCTTTGGATATTCAGATCTGAGAATCTTTAGGACAAAATATTTTAGAAGTGAAAAAAGTCTTCATGATTGCTTAGCTCTATCTCCTTATAGTAGTGACAAATAAATGGAGGATATCAGAGAAGATTATTATAATTCTCAAGGCATCAGTGATAGTTACAAAACTTAGGTCTTCCCACTTTTAATTGCATTTTCTCTATTCCATAAAAGTTTCCTTCATATGAATTTGAACATAGTGTCATTTCAACACAGTTAAATTCATTAATGGAAACCTAAATTATATCTGATCAGTGATTTAATTAAAAAAAACAAATGAATCAATTTTGATTATCTTTAGAGATGAAATGATGAAAGAAAAATGCAGTGTATTCATATATTGATTAATTAAATATTACACACCTGCTGTGAATAAAACTCATTTCTTGACATATAATAGCAATATCTGACTTTAGATTTGTAAAAAGTGTTATAAAATATTACGGAGGCTATGATAAATGCGTGTCTTACACACTAAGCAATAATAGGAAGAATAATTAATTCTACAAAATGCTTCTCATTGAAAGTGACCATTCATTTGTTAACTCAAAAATAAATATTTTTAAAACCCAGCATAAAAATCTGCAGTAAGTTTTTACATCTTCCATTTCTTCCTAAATTATTTACTTATGTAATTTACAAAGTTATGTGGTTAAACATTGACATAGTACAAAAATCAGAGAACTATATGAAGATTTCATGCATTGTACGTATATGTGGACCTTTCATTCCTTGTGATTTATATTTTGATATGAATAAAAACTTACAGAAAAGTTATAAAAGTAATATAAGGAATATCCGTCCACTTTTTTTGGGGATTCCTTAACTGTTTACATTTTGCTCATTTGATTCAACATTCTTTCTCTCTCCCTTGGACCCCTGGAGATTAAGTTGGGAATATCATGCCAAATCCCCCCAAATTCCAGTGTTCCCTTCCAGAATTACTCAACCATTATACAATTCTAAAAATTACAAAATTTAAAAATGATACAATACTATTATCTAATCTATAGTTCTCTCCCTTTCTCCCTTTCTCTGTCTATACATATACACGCACACACACATACACCACAAACACACACATAAATATAAGGTATATACATTTATAGTAATATCTATATCAATATATAGCATATATTCTATGTAGCAATTTACACTTATATGTACACATATATGCATGTGTGTGCATGTGTGTATTTATATACTGAAAGGGAATGAGAGAGAGATTTTCAAATGGGATTTAATAGAAATCTAGAGCTTTTCAAATGGTATTTAGTAGAAATCTACGAGGCTATGACATGACACTATAAGATTTATGGGAGTCGCGATATTTGATATTTGTTTCTTTTTTAACTTGGAGGTCCATGTGTTCTTAAAGTTCACCCTGTCCGGGGACTGACCAAGCAGCCCAGGTAGCCAGTGCAGTTAAGTCTTTCATCCATGTGGAAGTTTGCAGTAAGACTGTCAATGCCGCTGAGTGCACTGGGTTTTGACATGCACTGAGACTCCCCAAGAGACAGTTTGTAAACTGTGTATTGCATGGAAGGGAGGAAAGTAGGCCAGTAATGTCAATCTCTCCCTCTACATTTACTGTTCTCAATTTCCCCTTAATTCTCAGACTGATTTGAGGGTGGGAAAAACCTCTACCCACAAGTTGACAAAAACTAGACATTTTATTTTACATAGGCATTTGTGTACAGCCCAAATCACTTGGTATCCCTCTGACCACCATACATTGCTGTTTGGTAAAGTTGCAAAACAGGGATTGTATAGGTTAGGCATGAATTACATTGTTTAATTTGTGTATTAATTATTTACTCATTTGTTATTTAGTCTGTCTTTTTTGGTTTTATATTTTATGAGTGCATGTATTTTTCTGGCTTTGACAGTCCAATGCAAAGATTTTTAAATATGAGTATTGATATGGCAGAAGAGAATCATAAACTTAGATCTATAGTAAATTTTGGAAACTTTAGAGTAGAACCTTACAACCTTATATAGAGCCTGGCATTATTGCCACAAAAGACGCAAAAGCAGTTTGTCTGTAAGGAAAGCTACTCAAACAACTGCTTGAGATAAGCAAACACAGGAATAGATGTAGTGGTTTTCTCTTTATATATTAAAAACACAAGGTGTGCTTTACAGAGACTGTGTTGACATCTGTCTATATAATGCCCCATTGATAGTTTGCTTCAGGAAGAGGTTTATACTGTTTATCACAGAGAAGAACGCCCTGATGTTACAAGGTAGAGCTGCTTTCAGAGAGATGCTCAGAGAGATGCTGATGTCAGCAGGTCTTAATAATGAAAAAAAAATCTGGATAATTCTACAAAAATAGCTTATTTATCACGTTATCCCTCAAGGACCAGTCCACTTCAGCATATTTAAAATTTTATGAAAATGTGGAGACATGGTGCATAAATACTATGCCAAGTAAAGAAATCTGATAGTTTACCAACAGAAGCCTTCAGGACAGGTGGTTCAGCTGAAAGATGAATTGCAAACATGTTCATTTTTTCCTGAGTTTTGACATATAATTCCCAAATTAAAAGTTATATATATATATATCTTCAGGATATGCGATGTGATGATTTAACATATATAGTGCAATGATACCAGAACCAACTAACATATTCATCACCACACACAGATATCAATGTGTGTGTTGTGTGTGTATGGGGGTGAGAACATGTAAGATCTACTCTACCAGCAAATTTTATTAAACAATGCCGCATTATTAAGTATGGTCACCTTGCAGTGAAGTAGATCCCCAGACCTTATTCATCTTACTGCAAAAATTCTTTCAATAAAATAGTAGGCCAGATTTTGCTTAGTGCTTTGAAGATGGAATTCAAAAAGTAGTCTACTGGAAAGACATTTTGCATGACATAAACCAGTTGAACTAATCTCTGTAAGGCCCTGGAGAAAATTTTTTGACACTAAGTAAAAGGATCCTAGGATTTAAAAGGAAATTAAATCTTTTAGAAAATCATGTTGCTTAAAAAAAGAAAAAAAGAAAAGAACATTTTCTGCTGCTGCTTGGGTTTGAGTGTGAGGAAGGAAATCAGCAAGTCTTACTAAAACCTTCTCTGAAGAACTGCACAACCAAATTGAGCTACATTTACTTGCCTTTTCCAGACGGGATTGCATGTGACACTTTCTCTGAAACTTCCGATCAGGAAGAGAACTTGACTTTGAGAAAAGAGGAAGAAAATGATAGGCCACAGTGTAATTCCACTCAAGTTTTTACGGTCTGTCCTAAGCAAGTAATACATTTCTTTCACAATTTCTGTTAAAGAAGAATATTCTGGCTTTTATAAGAAAGTAGTGAATACTTTGCCACTACTTCTAATTTCTTATATGTGTGAGCAAACAGCTTTAACAGGTATCTTGAACAAGAGCAGAATTCAGTTCATTGCAATTGAAAATAAATTCCTTGTATTTATGTGAATTTTGATGGAGAATCGAGAGTTTTGTGCAGCAAAAGCTATGCTCAGATTTCATGTTCATTTTTATTCTTTATTATTGGTATCAAAAATAACACATTTTAACATTTTTAAATCTTTTTAAATTTGTGTCTCAGATTAATTTGTATTCATATTGTTTTAGATTATAGTTGAGCAAATTTGCTACTTACCGCTTAGTTAATAACATTAATGACACTCAACTTATAGCCTTAAATTAAATTAAATACTAATATATTCAGACTCCCTTTAAAAAATTAAAACCTGCATTACCTTAAACAAGTAATTTAACAAAAACATTTACTTCTAAGTTTTAAAAATGTATACCAAAAAATGAATAGAGAAACTGTGGTATAAATACATATATACACAATGGACTATTATGTAGCCAGAAAAAAGAATAAAATCCTGCTATTTGCACCAATGTGGATGTAACTGGAGATTATTATGTTAGTGAAATAAGCCAAGCACAGAAAGACAAATCTCACATATTCTTACTTAAATGTGGGAGCTAAATATTAAAACAATTGAACTAGGGAGACAGAGAGTGGAATAATGGTTACCAAAGACTAGGTAGGGTAGAGGGAATGGGGAATAAACAAGAGATGGTTAATAACTACAAAAGTGTAGTTAGATCGTTAGAATGGACAATATTTGATAGCACAGCAAAGTGACTATAATCAATAATCAATTGCAGTGGTTCTCAACCTTCCTAATGCCATGACCAATACAGTTCTTCATGTTGTGGTGACCCCACCCATAAAAAAAAGAATTGAGAACCACTGAATTAGGGTGTACTTTAAAATAACTGAAAGAGTAGAATTGAAATATTCCTAACGCAAAAAAATGATAAAAGCCCGAGGTGATGGATACTCCAATTACCCAATAGTGTATTCCTATATCAAAACTTCACATGTACTTTATAAATATATATATATAACTATTATGTATCTATAATAATTAAACATAAAAAATAAATTTAGAATGTTACATAATGCTTAACTACTTTTTATTTTATTTTTTCAAGAAATGTTATATTTAGTTTTAGAAGTTGGGGAGCTTGAAATTACCCTTAAACAAATATATACTATATATCTACTTCATTAGTATCTCAAACAGTAAACATTCATGATGAGATTATAAAGATCTATTTGGGCAATGAAAACAAAAAGAAGATCCTAAAACTATGTAATAACTATAATTTAACTATTAACCTTTAACTGCCTTATTATTGACTTACATTAAAAGGGATATAGTTTCTGGAGTAGGGGAACCCACAAAGAGAGAAGATTAATGAATTGAGGAGCATAAGCATATCCACAATAAAACAGAGCGTTCTTTACTTAAAATAGCACTGAAAGTCACCGCAATATGACATGTAAAGTCACTGACCTCATTAAGTTACTAAGAGCCATAGATATAATATTTTTCATTAGAAACTTACAAATTATTCCAATCATTTCTCTGGGGTGAAATGATAAATAGTTTTCTCTTTTAGAGTTTATATAGATAGACAAACAGAATTATGGTCACATAAAAATAGTCTTTTTCTGATATGATGCCTCATCATCTGCATAAAAGAAAGAAAACTACATCTCTACAAAAAATAGCAAAAATTAGCCAGGCGTGGTGGCATCAGTCTGTAGTCCCAGCTACCTGGGAGACCGAGGCAGGAAGAACTCTTGAGTCCAGGAGTTTAAGGTTGCTGTAAGCTATAATGATGCTTCTGCATTCCACAGGAGCAATAGAACAAGACTTGGTCTCAAAAAAAATAAATGAATAAATAAATAAAAATAAAGCACTCTCCTTCATATTACCATATAATCCTTCCATGTAATAAATCGATTAACCTGTAATTAAAAAAGTTAAAAGAGAACATAAATGTAAGTCAAAAAAAAGAAAAAGAGAAAGAAATCGATATCAACACAATGTCATTTAATTTTACCAACCCCTGCATCAGTGTCTTTTTTACTTCTGGTCCAGCTACCTGTCTGGGAAACAGTGTTGCTTTTCATTTTCATGTCTCATCAGTCTCTTTCAATCTGGAACATTGTTTAACCTGTCCTCGTTCTTATGTTCCTAATAGAGTTTTGTTGTGTTGAAGGACTATAGACTTTTCATTCCATAAAATGACTCTCTACCTAGGTCTAGAGGATGTTCCCTCGTCACTAGACCCATGTTTCTCCACATTAAAATCATCCTTTTATAACCATATACTCCAATATTATCAGCATGCCATTCCTCAGCACAACTTCAGCCAGCATCTTGATGCTCCAAATTACAATTATCTATTAATTATTTTTTATTTTAGGTACTTTATTTAAAAAGAACTTTCTCCCTATTTAATGTATATTTTTTCTCATAACTTGCCTGTTTATTAAATGGAGTAGAGTATGATACTGTCCTTACTTTGATGTTCTAATTGTCCTAGAATTGCTTAATGCAAAGAACCTGTCAGCAGGCTCATCTATCTTTTTGACATGTGTTTATCATTCTTTGAACATGTTACTTTCTGGTATGAGGCCTTCCTCTGGTCACAACACTGTAATCAATTATCTCACAGAGCCTTCTTTACTATGGGTCATTATGAAAATTTTGAGATACACACAAATGAAGATGTGTAAAATCCACATGGGTGGAAACAAATGAAGCCTTCCCAGCAACACTGATATGCCAAGCAAGTTGAAACTTGCACAGGTGACTCAGAAAGGACGCTGTGGACTGTGTTTCCTGGAGGTAAAATAATGGACCATAACAGAGTCTGTCTCAAAACTTCCTTATATATATATATGTTTTTGTGTGAAGATAAATTATTTATCATATAATGTTGATTAACATTGAACTCATAGCAAACAGGTCCATAATTCTTTCTTGAACAAGCATTATCTAACATGTATTTATCCTCCAGTGTGTCAAAGCCTTCTTGCACCTAGAAAGACAAGATAACACTTTAGTACTATTGCTGGAAGCCATTTTAAATAACAAAATCATCCACAAAAAGCACAAAAATATGAACTGGGTCATTCAGTTGACCAAGAAAAGGGCATTTGTTTGCAGCGTGAGTAATGCTCTTGGAAGACAGAACATCCCACTCTTGACCTCAACTGAGAACATGAACATTTGACAACTACAAATGTCTAACAATCTTCCCCAATGCCCATAAATGTCTGTCTATGGAAGTGCTGTATTATTGATTTTGAAGTTATAAATAAATTTTATGAAGTAGGTGAATTCACAGGGATGGAATCCGTGAGTAACAATGATTGGCCACATTTTTAAAAAAGTTCATGCACATACTTCTAATTCTCATCTAATACCCCAGGCTGTACTTAGGCTTACTTCTGTAGATGCTTGAAAAGTCTTTCTTAGCAGATAAGTTAATACACAATTCAATTATTCTCAATGTATTATCTTATTTGGTTAGTGAATAAATTTATTGGTTCAATAATCTGACCAAATCCCCAGTCCTGTTCCTCCTCTCCTTGTTCCTCATTTGTTACTTCCCAGGCTGCCAGGTCCCCTGTGGCTGCCTCCCTTGGGATCCTGCTCCCAGTAGGTGCCTTGTTTGCTGTAAGCTGCATGTAATGCTCCGCCTCCATGTCCAGCTGCGTTGGGTGCCTCAGCATCTGTATTTCAGGAGGAATTTCTTCCTTCTTTCTACCTGCTTTCCAGAATGTAGAAGATGTTGCTTAGAAGGGGAAAAAAAGTAAGGACAGGCAAAAGAAGGTGAATAGGCAAAATATGGGAAGGGAAGGCTTACACAAGTTTTTCTGTGCAACTATATTTCATATCTTTTGAGTAAATGACCGGAATAGGAGTAGGTACATAGTTAGTCTTGCTAAAGAAAGTTGGCAATGACTTTTCAACATTTTACCATTTTCTTTTCATGTTGTCACCAACTTTGATGCAGTCAGTCTTTTCTCTATGACTTAGATATATGAGGCTGGACAATTAGATTCACAAACCTATCCTAGAAAAAGTGCTATATACTTCATTGCTAAATATCACTGTGGTCACCACACGGTCAAGGGAAGTACTTCCAGGGTGACCATAGTGACATTCAGCTTTGAGGTATGAGGTACTTTTTCTAGCAGGTGTTTGCAAACTTAATTGTCAGACTTGTGTACTAGGACAGCTCTGATGGCCATTCCAGAAAGAGAGTTCCAAAATGGCCTTGAAGGGTAGACTATGCACTGGCATCGGTCCATAGCTTCCCTTGCAGAGACCCTGAAAGGTGACCATAGTAATATTCAGCAATGAGGTACATAGCACTTTTTCTAGGATGAGTTCACAAACTTAATTGTGCAACTTCATACATCAGTGAAACCACCACCATGAATAAGACAAGGAACGTACTCCTCACTCCCCAAGTGCGCAGAACAGTGAACTCAGCGTCCAGATCATCACCAGCACATCATAAACTTACTGCTTCCATGTTTTAGTCACCACCTCCTCATAAGAAATCACTATCCGGACCTTTTATACTATAAATTGGTTCTATCCATTCTTATAATATTTATCAGTGTATAAATACACAGATAGAAAAGTCTTCATATTAGTGGCACTGTCATGAATTTTTAGAAACTGGAGATACTCCTATAACTAGTTTTCAGGCAAGAAATAGCATATTTTCTTCAACCTAGGAACACTTTTTTTGTCTTTTATTGCAGTTATAAATCTCTTATTCCATTTTTCAACAGAAAAGCCTTTATTTAATCAGTTTTCTAACAGTATCAATTAGAATTTCCTGAGGTTGCAATAGGTAGAATCATAGTATGTGCACTGTTTTAAATCTGGCATCTTCTCGCCAACATTTGCACCATTTCAACATTGTTGCATGCACTTATAATTCACCCATTCTCATTTCTGTGTAAATTTATACTTTGTTGATAGGTATTTGGTTTGTTTTAAGTTTTGGGTTATAGTGTTGCTCTGAGTATATATTTATATTCTAATGAGCATAAACCTGTCAGTGGAATTGCAGAATCATGAAGAATGCACATAATCACCTATATAATGGCATATCATTTTGAAGTGATTATATTAATTTATATTCCCAAAAGTAGGGTATGAGAATTTCAGTTAGTTTATATCCTTTGATATTTTATTTTTCTTTTAGCCATTTTATTAAATGTTTAGTTGTATCTCATTCTGAATTCAACCCCCCCCCATGACTAATTATGTTGAATGTCTTTTCATATGTATATTGACAGCTTGGATATGTGTAGTTATAAAGGATCTATTTCAGGATTTTTCCTGTGTATTTTTATAGTTGCAAGGGTTGCATATTTTTATCTTGCCTATCTGTGGATTTTTTAATTTATAGATACTAAGCAATTGTCTGATATTTGATTAGGACCACTGTGGTTTGCCTCGACACTTTCCTAATGATAAGGAAAGGGCATTTTAAATTTTAATAGACTCTAGTTTACTGTTGTGTTCTTTTATGATTTATATTAGGTTCCATTTAGAATATCTATTCTCCAAGGTCAGCATGATGTTGGGTCCCAACTGCTGAATGGCTTATTGGTATCAACATATTGTCTGTGTGTATCTTGCTAGCCTTCATGTACAAGCCCTGTGAGAATTGCTATAGTTAGTGAAATCTTAGTAGGGCATCTGACAAGCTGTGAATCTACCTGACTCATGGGCCATGGTCATTTCATCATGGCCACTCCCAAGCCTAAAACTGTCATATAAAATAAACCACCGTGTGGGGAGAAAATGTTTGGACAAAAATTAATTCTGTTCCTAAAAATCCCTTTGTTACCTGTTTGGATTTCTCATCATAAAAGCCCCAGTGCTGACAAAGGGGAATACATGTATAACCAGTGAGCATCAGCACTTTCCAATTAAATGTGGAGACTGGCTGAATTGTTTCTTCCCTAGAAAAAGCATAAATGTGATTGATCACCTCCTGGATTCTCCATAGGATGGCTCATAAAAACCCAGACACCATCCCATAACAAAAAACCCAGGCATCATGCCATACCAAAAAACCCAGGCACCATCCTGTACCAAGTCTGCAGGTATGAACTATCGTTGTTGTCAGAGGATTCTGAAATACCACCTGAAAGCTGCTATTCCTACCAGATCCTGGCCAAGGGCAGATTTATGAGGCAATGGGCCAAGATATTTTGAGAGGGTCTTTTATCCCATTCAGAGGGGTTTGCTGGATCTCAGTTGCAGGGCACAATTTCTCTGGCTGTGGCAGAGCCATCTCTGCATGTTTTGCAGACCTAGATCACACTGGTCAGACTCTACAGTACCATATCTGTTTTCTGTTCAGCATTTCTGAGCACATAGCTACTGATAAGGCCCCAAATTTATGGCTAAATATCTGTGCACCAAATCATGGAGCGTAGGACAGATTCTCCATGCTCCATATATACTCAGGTTTTACAGGTGAAGAGCATTTTAATGAACAATAAAAAGACAGCTTACATGACTGATGAGTGGTGGTAGGATGGCCCATGGCTGAAATGCATATTTCAGGCAAATATCTGGAGCCTCAAAACCACACTTCCCTGAAAAAGTACTTTTCATTTGCATCATTATTTTTGATCAAAGTCTCTACTATCTTGCTTCCATTATACATTCTTCATTTTAAGTTTTTGATACCCCAGTCTGCACGGGAACCTCATAATGGCATTCTACTTTTGACTACTTTAAAAAAAATATGAGGGAACAAATTTGTAGTTTATATTATTTTTAATTCCAAGGTAAAGTTCAAGTTGTAGGAGAGCCCCTCACCCATGGGGGCGTGCTGAGTACCTTGCATTGTGCACATTAGGTGAGATCCCACCAAAAGCCCTCCGTCTTCCTGCCAATCACCCTCTACCCTTCCTTTCCCATCTCCTTCCTCACCACTCCCCCTTGCTAAACTGTATTTGTGTTTTATAATTCATGTGATTGTGTAAGTGTTTATATATTGGTTTCTTATTAGTATTGACTACATTGGATAATGTTTTTTTCATTCTTGAGATACTACACTAAGAAGAATGTGTTTCATCTCCATTTAGGTAAACATAAAAGATGTGAAGTCTTCATCTTTTTTATGACTGAACAGTATTCCATTATATACATATACCATGATTTGTTAACCCATTCATGGGCTGATGGCCATTTGCTTCCATGACTTGGCAATTATAAATTGAGCTGCAATGAGCATTCTGGTGCAAATGTCTTTGTGGTAAAATGATTTTTGTTCTTCTGGATAGATACCTAGTAATGGGATTACAGGATCAGATGGAAGCCCAACTTTTAGTTCTTTAAGAATTCTCCATACTTCTTTCCATAAAGGTTGTATTAATTTGCAGTCTGGCCAGCAATGCAAAAGTGTCCCCTTCTGTCCACATGGATGACAGCATCTGCATTCAGGATTTTGTGATGTGGGCTAATCTCACTGGCGTTAGGCAATACCTTAGTTATTTTGATTTGCATTTCTCTGATGATCAGGGACTATGAGCATTTTTTCATGTGTTTCTTGGCTGTTCATCTGTCATCTTCAGAGAGTTTCTGTTGAAGTCTCTTGCCCACATAGAAATGGGGTGGTTTGCTCTTTTGTTATTGATTAATTTGAGTTATCTGTGGATTCTAGTTAATGGACCTTTGTAAGATTCATAACATGCAAAATCTCCTATTCAAAGGTTGTCTGTTTGCTTTGGTTATTGCGCCCTTAGCTGTGGAGGTGGGAAATTAAAATCACTATTAAATAGCACAGGGCAGAAGATTATTTAAACTCACTTTAAAATCTTATAAAATCTCCATATTTTGTGTTAATTTAAATACTATGTATATTTCTGGTTAAGCAATATAAAATATTTTCCTATCAAAATGCTTTTATCTCTCTGTCATGCAGACCTTCCAAACAAAAGGAAGGAAATAGGGATGATTTAAAGAAGGAAAAAAAGTGAAATTTTAATTACTAAATTAGACATGCTGATTAAAAACTAAAATCTTGGCACCTTGGAAAACACAGAGTTAGAGAAAGTACATTAATAGTCTTTGTTTTCTTCAGATTTTCAAAACTATGAAGACAATTGAAAGATCAGTAGTTGCCAGAGGTTTGGGTTTGGGATGAATATGATACATTAGGTAAGGTCTTCAGAACCCAGGAGATATTTTTAGGGTGGTGAGACCATTCACTGTAATGATGAATTCATCTTATTATACATTTGTCAAAACCAAGAATGAGCCTTAATATAATATAAGGACTTTAGATAATACTAATGTAACACTATTTGCTCATCTATTGTGACAAATACACCATATTGATGCAAAATGTTAGTAGTAGAGAAATTGCATGAGAAGAGGGCTGAGGTGGTGTTGGGAATTCTTGATAGTTTCTACTCATTTTCTGTAAATTTAAAATTGCTCTAAAATATAATTTATCATAAAAACTATTTTAATAATTACGTGTAAGTCAATAGACAAATGTCGCAAATAAAACACTGAGATTTTTAGGGTGTATGGAAAATCTAGACCCAGCTGTATGTTTTTCACAAACATACACGTTAAAACTAAAGACACAGATGCGGAAAATAAAGGATAACACAGTTTTACACATATGAATCATAGTCTATAAAGAGGGAGAGACTAGAGTGAATGTCTAAATATAGAAACAAATGAATTTCAAGACTAAAGGTCTCACCAGAGATAAAAGTGGCATTTTATAATAATTGCAGGGTCAGTACTTTAGAGAAACATAATATTGATAAATGTGCCTTCCCCAGATATAAATATGGATGGATTTTCAAAGTAAGTTAAATAAAATCTGGCAAAACTACAGGAATGTTCGTAATCATAATCGTAATCTTTAACACAACTGTCAATAATTTGACAGACCACTTAGATAAAACATACAAAACATATGGTGAACTAATACCTTTTATAACAACTTGGATAGAGCTGGAGACCATTCTTCCATGTGAAGTTTTACAAGAATGGAGAAACAAACACCACTTGTATCACTATTAAATTTGAACTAATCAAGCAGCGCTTATACGCACAGTTGGCAGTAAAACTCAACAGAAAGCAAACAGGTGGCAGGGGGCTGGAGTTTGGGGTAAATTTACAAATAACAGGTATGATCCACACTGTCCAGGTGAGTGGCACACTGAAAACTTTGACTCAGACTATACAAAGACAATTCATGTAACCAAAACATTTTTGTGTCCCCCTAATATTCTGTAATTAAAAAGAAAAAAGGAAAATATACCCAAGGGAATATAAGAATTAATAAAAACTGAAGCAAATTTAAGTTTACATTTTTTTCTGTGTTCTTTTAAAAGACTGTTTGTATTTAAAATACTTAAATCGGGAAATATATAATATATATAAAATACATATACAATCGGGAAATTCAGAAGTCTAAGTCTTGCTTTTTAAAAGGTTTATTTGAGAAAGTCCTTGATAATTTGTGCCCCCCCCCAAAAAAAAGAAGAAGAAGAAAGAAAGAGAAAAGAAAAGAAAAAGAGAAAAAAAAGTTGTACCCATCAGGATTGAATAATAAATATCATGACATATTTGAAGAGGAGATGGTATGAAGTAATTTTCAATCTTTATATTTGTTAATAGAGTTGAAAATTGGGATAAATTGGACAAACTCCTCCAAAATAACAGTTACAAAACTCAAGTTACACTAAGATGATACAGTGAACTCAGAGTGGTGTCACAATATATTTAAAAATAACATAAATATGCATATATGATAAATATAGATTTATGTATGTGTGTATGTATATATTACATATATATGTCTATAAAAGATAAATACAACTTTCAGAGGCAATCTTAGTTTAAGGTCTTTGTGACGATACAGTAGACCAAGATTTAGATACAGTAGCAAAAAGTATTAACCAGTAAAGAATCATAGTAAAAATAAGTATTTTTGTTTATAAACTGAACTATTAAGAGAGTGAAAGTTGAGTGAGGTGAGGAAATATATTATCAACAATATATTTGCAAATAGTCATTAAAAAATATATATAAAAACATGAAACACAGTAAAAAATGTGACAAATTTATCTAATCATGTGGTAAATTCAAGCTAAATTCATGGTGATATACAGCATGATCACCCTAATCTGAAAACATGAAATCTGAAATGCTCTGAAATTTAAGACTTTCTGTGACACCACAATTGGAAGATTCTACACTTGGTACCTTTGCTTTCTGATTGTTCTGTACACAACTTTTTTCATGTACACAGTTATCAAAAATAGTGTATAAAATTGCCTTCAAGCAATGTGTATAAGATGTGTATAAATCACAAATTTTGTTCTTAATCATGTGACCCATTCCCAAGATAACTCATTACATGCATGGAAATATTTCAAAATCTAAAAAATACAAAATTCAAATCACTTTTGATCCCCAGCATTCAGAAAAAGGGTATTACCCTAAATGTAACAGAATGGTGAAGACAAATAATAACAAGCCAAATACTAAACTTGGAGAAGGATATGGAGAATCATAACTTCCATTCCCTATTTAAGGTAAAGTGAAAATTGGTAACTGCTTTGAAAATCTGTTTTGCAATCTCTAAAACTGGACATGCATGCATTTAGTATGCATCCAAGGAAATTCTACCCCTAAGTATACACCCAGAAGACATGCACAGTAAACACAACAGTTGACTGAAAGTCACATGCTAGGATGGTCAGAGCCATACCACTGTTTGAAATAGTTAAAACTGGAAATCAATCAAATGTCTATAAAGAATAGAATGGATGAATAAATCATGTGGTAGTCACACAAACTACAAAGCAATGAAAATGAAATGCCTCAGTCATGCGACACTATGGCTAAAGCCTATAAATTCAATGCTGATTGAGAGTGGCCAGGCACAAAAATGCACATTATGTGCTATCGTATTCATGTGTTGTCTGACATGTTAGAAGTTGGAATCATGGATACTTTTTCACTGGGTAAGAATGGAAGGATACCCGAGAGGTGATTTTCACATGTGGGTAATAGTCCATTTCTTGGTTTTGTTGCAATGAATGAAAATAAATTCTTTTTAAAAAAATCATCATAATCTATCTGCCTCCCTTTTAGACCTTATCATTCGTATCAAAGGAAACCATCTCTAATTTAAATCTTACACTAGTTCCTTGCTCAAAATGCAGGTGTTCCCTAAAGTTTCTTCTCCCTGGACGACCTCACCTATGCCTGACACTAACTAGCTCCGTGAGACTCAATTCCAGTGTCAGCGATGACCAATTACAGATTGAATGTAAAATTCCAAGTCCCCAGGAGAGAAAATATTGAATCTCTGTTAATTAGTTTAGTAACACACATCTTGAAAGGGCAAAAGTATGTTTTAATTAATTCCATCGAAGGTCTGTGTTTGAATCTCAATCCAATTTTTCAATCCATGTATACAAGGATAGCATTCCCAAAGTCAAAATATATTAATAGAGATGAATTTCTAAACTTAATATCTGATTTGGGGAAGCAAAAATTGCAATCTAGGGCATACACATAGATTGTGTGGTCTCTGCTCTGTCTGAAGAACTGAGAAAAGGCTGGGGTCTTATTTTAAGAAGGAATGTTATGTTTTGTTTTGAAAGAAAGCTCATTGGTGTCTGAGAGCTGGCAAGTTCTCACAGGCAAGTGATGACAGTGAGTGAAACTAGTCTTGGAATCAGGGCAGGACGGTTCAGCAGCCAGAAGATTAAACTGGTTACAGGCTGCAGCAGGTAGTTTTAGCAGGTAGGCTTAAGGAAAATTCAATCTTGTACCAGAGCTATGTGCCGCAAGTACTTTTTCTCTCTGATCCCTCAAATCTGATTTAGTTAGGTATCATAAGAATAACCTAATTTGTACCATTAATTTTCACATTATGAAAATATTATCTCTATTCTTCTAGGAGAAAAGATGATTCATTATTCTACAGTCTTGTTGACTTTTGTTGTTTAACTACTTTCTTTAAACCAAAATTATATGCAGAGTCTCTTATAACTGGAATCTTGCTGTGTTCTTGGTGGTTCCTTGGGAATGAGAGATGATAGTAAAGTAATTTCAACTTATTTAATTAGTTGTTTCACTTTGACTTTCACTATAGCTTGGTTATGCATAAGCAGTTGTATAGTATTAGGCTGCACTGCCCTTCCTTACTTATTACTCTTTAACAGTGGTTTGATGTATATATTTTTATCACATCTATTAAGTTATCAACTTTTGGGGATATTCTGTTCACTTTACTACTTCTGATAATACCTTGTGAGTTTCTATGGACACAGGAGACGGTCCTAAGTGTTCACTAATACATATAGTAGTGACTATATATTGAATGAAATGAGTTAAAGCAGGAAAATCTAGGAATCCCTTATATCTGAAATGTTCTCGATCTAGAAATACAGCACTAAATATTCTATCAGGCACAGTAGTCCCTGGAAATCATCATATGGTGGCAATTACTTTATATTATTCATTCAGTTCAAAATTTACTACATAAGTTCCTGGCTGTCGTGGGCGCTTAAGAGCTCAGAAGAGTCTTCTGAAGCAGCATATGTAATCTTACCCATGTAAATTATTCAGATTTCATGTTTATAATAAACCCAGTATGGAGGTGGTAAATTAATCAACAGGGAGCCCATTTGCTGGCGAATAAATGTCAGAGAAACATACTGAAATTGATAAAAGAAAAATGGAAAGAATTTATGTAGGTAGCATAGAGCTTCAATCTCAGTCTAAAAGGCAGAACTGCCTCAATCTGTAGAAGAAATTTTTAATTTGTTTTTATTTTCTGAAAGCTTTCCCAAGACAAAAAATAATAAAGAATGCTGTTTTCTTTTTATGTTGTTCCCTATAATTCTCACTGTAAAAAACTGTGATCCTGCATGCGTTTAACTACATTTTTTAAAGGGCATAAATTAGGACTCATAGGCCTTAATATCTACATCACTCAAAATAATCATCTGTTGGCTCTAACTCCAAGTGATGCTCAGTGTTTCATCTTCACCTGAGACCTCTGTCCCAGAATGTTGTCTTACAATTCAAGTACAGATTTTAGTGTGCTGAGTTTGTATAGTAAATTTTTTTAAAGTTCATTCTATTAGGCATCATCCTCATTTTTAGATACAGAGCCTGATACTTTTTGGAATTTTAGAATATGAATTCAGTAAGTATTTCAAAAAAATTCCCAGAAATAAAGGAAAAGAAGAGACCTATTGCTTTGGAATAAATGTCTTTATTTTTATAAGGTTTGTCCTATTTGGAGAAATGATTTTTATGTCTGAGCTTTAAGAACTGGAAAAGAAAAGTTTAGAATGGTAAAGATACTAAGTCTCACTCTAATGTAGAAAGTAGCAAATTGTTTTTACTACATGCTAAAATAAAAAAATTACATATCTGTAATCTTTTTATGTTGGCTTTTAGTTTTGCATTGGTGTTTATTTTAGATTAATATACACATACATATGATTAAGTTACATTGTTCATTTGTCAGGTAGAGTTCAAGCTATGCTTGAGCCCTTTATTAGGAAGTGTGCTATATGCCCATATTCACCTCCCACACCCTCTCCGCTCTCTCCCCTGCCCACTTCTTGAATTTAATTGTTTTTCCCTTGTGTGGGACTGTTGTTGTCCATCTGCTAGTTTCAGATTAGTACTGAGTAAACTGAGTACTTGCTTTTCTAGTCTTCGGATAATTTACTTAGGATGATGTTCTCCAAATCCTTCCAGGTAAATACAAAAGATGTAAAAAGATATAAAGTCTCTATCCTTCTTTATGACTGAATAGTATTCTGCAGGATATACTCACACATCCCCACCCACACCATGTCTATGGAATACTAATAGTATTTCATGGACTACTATTTGTGTAAGACACTACAGTTTCTTTATCCATTCATATCTGTGGTCTTTTTTGAGTTTAGAAATATTTTAGGGACTGTTCTGGGAGTATCAATGAAGTATGTGAAAATGTGAGGTATAAGAACTTGTACTCCTCACAGGAACTGGGTTCATGCACAGATAATGGCATCTCTCTACCAAGAAATCGGTTAGTAGAACAAATGGTCATGTGCTCTCAATAACTGAAACCTTGTATTTATGATTATATCGATTTATCTGTGTGTGATTAGTTAAATCAGCAGGTTGTTGCAAATTTGAGAATGTAGTGACTTGTGAGGGAAGAACAATTGGAAAGACGAAAAAAACCTGAAACAGAAATTAAGATTTCTTGTTTACCGTTTAATCAGAAAAGACCCCAAATACTCATCAGCTCCATTGTTTTTGTCAAATCATTAGGCAATATGTTATGTGAAAGATCAGCATATGCTAAATTACTAGCATATTGAAAGGATACGAGAAATATTTTTAATATCCCTAAACATGTTGTGACGTGCTGGCTTCAAATAAAATTGCTCATTTGACCTTTCATCATCTCTCCACTGGTGCTGGATAAAGTATTGCTTTAACCTAGATGAGAAAGCAGGACGGGGAGAGTGGAAATAGTGTGGAGTAAAGATTCTTTAAATCTCGTCCTGCAGCCCGCCAAGAATGCTGACCAAACCTCTTAGCGCAGCACAGCTTGTGTTACTCAAATGAATGAAGAAAACATAAGTAATAAAAGCACAGCCAGCTTTTAAAAATCCGAACAAAAATAGTTTTCAATGAAGTG
Source organism: Otolemur garnettii (assembly GCF_000181295.1). Taxonomy (NCBI): domain Eukaryota; kingdom Metazoa; phylum Chordata; class Mammalia; order Primates; family Galagidae; genus Otolemur; species Otolemur garnettii. The sequence goes on along the minus strand of NW_003852400.1, from coordinate 14,095,598 downwards.
CAAAGTTTTTATAATCTTGGAATAATCTCCTAGAATTTGTTTGCTTTATACTGCCGGTTTGCAAGATAATTGAACACAAATTGTATACAAGTGTTTTGCTAGCTTTCAGATACACGTAAATCAAGTCAGTGACTATTAAACTTTACCTCCTAGTGAAGATATTGCTTCTTGTCATTAAATTTTAATCAACTCAGATTTTTCAATGTTAAAAGTCACTTCATAAATTCAAAGGACGTTGGTAATTTGACATTAGTTCTTAAAAGCAGCTGAAAATCCCAGAGGGTCATCCCACAAACTAAATTTGTATGAAAGATGAATAAATCATCTGCCATCATCAGAACCAAATGCCACCCCAAAGTATACAGTTTTACATCCAAGCGACAGGTTACCTGCACTGATTTGAAGATTATAGTGGATTTTTACTTAAATGTTGGAACTTCTAACATTTAGAATGGGCTCTGGCATTGTTCTCAACAAATGTGAGGTTCTATCATCCATGGCTTTCAAAATGAAAACCAGGCAACTTTTTTTGTTTGTTTGTTTGTTTGTTTTTGTAATCCTTTCTTCATATCGGGCTTCTGTGTAAGTGTTCTTTATTTTTTATCTATTTTTGTGATTATATTTTAGAGATGGAATTTGGATATGTTGTCCAATGGGACTTGAACTTTGTGGACTCAAGTGATCATCCTGCTTTAGCCTTCAGAGTAGTTGGGCCACCATGCCCAGCACTCAGGAAAGTATGATTTCTTTCAAGGAAAGTTTTTCAATAGGTTTCAGTCAATGAAGTTAGATATTAGCAAATAGACATTTAGCCATTGAATTTTATCCTATATAAATTAGATTGGTTTTAATAATGTATAAATCTTATGAATTAAAACACCAGGACTTACCATGGTATCAACTTTTAGTGTTAATCAGTTCACTTTGTTACAGAGGCAGAATCCAACAATTAAGACAATTAAGAATTTACACTTAAAAATTACAAAGTTCTTGGTAGCATTTTTTAACTCATTTAAATTCCAGGACTTTCTTGGGGAGCAAACAAGGAAACATGGACATTTAGGAAGTGAAAAGTTACATTAACCAACCAAAACCACATATAGGATGTTTGTTGTTGATGATCAGTTTTGTGCTCCCTTTTTAATAAGTATATAAATTATTAAAAATTAATATTAATAAGTCATGTCTAGAGTTTTATGAATATTGATTATGATGAACTTGGATTAAGTTAGGATCCAGAAAATCTAACTTACGTATGTAAAAGTTAATATAAAATACATATTTTGAGAAAGTTATACAGAAAAACCACCTAAATATCTTCGTAGAGTCTCTACTTATTTTTCTTTCTCTCTGTTCTCCTCTTCCTATTGGGTGTTATTTTTCTTAAGCCTTTGTTTATTGAATAGAATAAAGCAAAAAGATGAAAAAAAGAGAATTTTATAGCGTGGGAATGATAAATTATAAAGTAAATATGGGGGTACCCAGAGCACTCAAGTCAAGAAATATAGTATGTCTAGCACACTGCAGTTCCTCTTAAAATATCTGTCAATTATTATTCTCATCCTATCAAATGACCCCTATGCTGACATTTATAATAAATACTTCCTACTGTCTAAACACCACTGAGTAATTTTGCACTTTATTTTATATAAAGAAATTGTACAGGATGCATATTTGTATCTGGATTCTTTCATTCAAACTTAACGTTTTTGAGATTTATTTTGTTGTTTCATATGACTGCCATTTCTAGTTTTTAAGGAAGAATAATGTTTCATTCCACATATAAACTGTAGGTTGTTTATATAAATTTGATTTGTTTATAAAATTTGATTACTATCATTATGGGCACATAATAGTTGTACCAATTTATGAGGTACATGTGAAAGTTTGATAATGTGTAATGAATTTGGTACACATGATCAAAATATGTGAATTTGATACATGTGATCAAAATTTCAAAATTGTGATAATGTGTAATGATCTAAATTGTGATATCTATCATCTCAAGCCTTTATTTCCTTGTGTTTGAAACATTACAGTTCCCCTCTTTTAGTTGTTTTAAGATCTCCAGTAAATTATTCTTAACTATAGTCACCCTATTTTGCTACTGAATACTAAATCTTATTCCTTCTATTTAAGTATATTTTTGTACCTATTAACCATTAACCATCTTCTCTTTTCCCCTTCCTCACTACCCTCTCCAGCATCTGGTAACTATTATTCTACTCCCTATCTCCATGTGTTCAGGTTTTATTTTAGCTGCTACATATCAGTGAAAACATGCAATATTTGTCTTCTTGCACCTGGCTTATTTCACTTAACATAGTCTTCTCTCCATGCTGTTACAAATGACAGGATTTTATTCTTTTATGGCTGAGTAATATTCCATTGTGTATACCCACCACATGTTCTTTATCCATTCATTCACTGAAGGACATTTAGGTTGATTGTATGTCTTGGCTGTTGTGGCTAGTACTGCATAAACATTGGAATGCAGATATCTTATATACTGATATACTTTCTCTTTTTATTATTCCAAAAATAATAAAAAATGATTTTGCTTACATGTATCAATTTTGTTGTTTGCCTATCGCCAAGATAGTGTTCATTGTACCTGTTAGGCATATTTTCAACCATTCCCTCCTCTCCCCTCCCCTCTGATTTCCACTGAGTTTTTCTTTCCTTTGTGACCTATACTCATTGTTTAATTCCAACTTCATAACAAGTACACGTGGTGTTTGTTTTCCATTCTTTTGATACTTCACGTAGGATAATGGTTTCCACTTCTATCCAAATTGTGGCAAAAGGTCTTAAATTCATCTTTTTTTTGGTAATGGTGTAGTACTCCATAGGAAAAACTCTTCTAGCTATCTGCCTAGGGAATAAATTTGTGAAGAAGATCTTAATGTCAGTCACAGGTACAACAAAAATAAATAAATGGTACTTGACTAAATTATAAAGTTTTGTGCACCTAAGGAAATAATTAGCAGAGCAAATAGACAACCAACAGAATGATTCCCTTTCTTTTGAATGCATATGTCTAGTAGTGGAATAAATGAATCATATGGTAGACTCCACCAAAAAAAGTATTGGAACTGATAAACAAATTTAGTAATTATTCAGAATATAAAACAACATACAAAAATTAGTAACATTTCTATGTGCCAACAGCAAATAATCTGAAAAAGAAACCAAGAAAGCAATCTCATTCCATAGTTAGAAATAATATAAAATACCTTGGAATAAATTTAACCAAAGAAATAAAAAACTATGAAACATTGATGAATTAAATTAAAGAAAAATTTCCACAGAAAGACATTTCATGTCCATGAGTTGGAAGAATTAATATTGTTAAAATGTCCATCCTAACCAAAGCAATCTACAGGTTCAGTGCAATCTCTGTTCATCCTAATTCGTTGAATTCAGTTGTTCGTAATTGTTGATTATTACAGAGCCCAGTCATGAATAATTTGAAACATATCTGTTGTACATGATTCTGTGGGAAATAAAACCATGCATAAAATGTTTACATGTTAAAGTCAAGTTTATAAGACAAAGTATTTTTTTCCAAAAAAAGATTGAATTCATTTACACATTCAACAGTAGTATTTGAGAGTTCCTATTACTCCATATCTTTGCCAACACTTATTATGGTTAGTTAGATTTAAAAATTTTAACCATTCTGGTGTGATTTGCTTTTGTATCGTACTGTAGTTTTATTGTGCATTTCTGTAATAATTGACAGTTAAGCAATATTCAGATATTTAATAGCCATTTTAATATCTCTTGTGAGGTGCCTGTTCTAGTCATTTGTTCCTATTTCTAGTGAGTTTTAGTTCTTTATTGTTAATCATATATCATTTTATTATTTATTAGATATCTGGGCACAAGCTTTCACAGGTATTGCAAACACATTTTTTTTTCACTTGGTGCCTGGCATTTTCATTCCTTCAGTGATTTCATTTGATGTGCACAAGTTCTTAGATACAAGGCAGAACAGTTTATTATCTATACCTTCATGTTCTGTGTTTGTTTTTAATGTTTTTTAGAATAAAACACTGCCTACCATAATGTCTAAAAGATATCCTAATATTTTATTTCTGAAAATTCATTTTGTAATTTATAAATGTTGATCTACATCTCTATTTTTGTGTGCATATGGGGTAAGTGGGACATCAGGTTTAATTTTCTTCCATAAAATTCTCCATTTGAACTAGCACCATTTGCGGAGAAGGACCATCATTTCTCAATGCTTTTGAATGTTAACTTGTTCTAAATCAGTCCCTGGATCAGTTTCTTCCATTCCCTCTTCAGTTTCGCTATTCTATTTCTCTCTCTCTTTATAACACTTATTTTTAACGACTGGATTTTAATCAAAACCTTGGATCCTCAGCAAGTCCAATCCTTTCTCATTATTATTCTACTTTACAAATGTCTGTTCATAGTCTTTGAAATTTCATATAAACTTAAAATCATATATCAAGATTTACACAAAAACACAGAAAGTTTGACACATTGATATAAGAGTAATTTGAGAAGTTTTTATACTGTTTTAATATTGAATGGGGTTTAGATATCAAGTTTATGATTGCCTTATCAAAACTTTATTCTCTGCAATAGTCTATATAAGATTAGTATTATTTATTTATCAGTATTGCCCCCTGAGTCCAGAGTTTATTTTGAAAAATATTTGATATTATATATTACATTTTTTTGATAGTTATAGAAATATGAGATCTCACTCAAAGTTTTGGTAAGATGTAACTTTCTAGGAATTAGCACACGACATACTTTATTTAGTTATAGCATATAGTAATTCACACGTTTTAAAAATTTTATAATACAGAGTATAAGTGCAATTAACTCTTTGCACTATTCTTTTCACTTGTTTTAGTGGTTTTATTTTTCTCATCAACTTTTTTAGTAATTTTGAAGAATCAACTTTTTAATTGATATAACCCATGATTGTTTACAAAGATATTATTTAAAGATATTTGTTTACAATATCTTTAACAGTCATCTGTGTCATAAGATTTTATTTCATTTTTTGAATCTTTTCAGTAGTCCCTTTTGTCTAATGTATAAATTTAAAATTTTACATTTCCTTTTAAGTGTGGTTGCATTTCACAAGTTTTGAAAATCATTCGTTCTCAGCTTGAATATTTAAAAATAAAAATAAAAACTAATTTACCAGAAAAATGCAACAAGTGAACTTTATTGAATAATGACAGTTAAATGTCAAATATTTCACAAATTGATGATAAACAATGACAACTGCAAACATTATAAACTAAGAACATTTATTTTCAAAGTTAACATATTTTCATAAATAAAAATAATACTAATACATTTTAAACTATAAGCATAAAACATATGATTTTAAATTAAAATATAAACTGCCAAAATTGATCAAAGATTAAAGAAACTATTTCAATGGCATATAATAAAGGGAAAAAGGCAAATTAAAAAGACAAAGAAATAAAGTAAATCTGAAAATATTTACTAAAATTATTTGAGATCTTATAGGCTATTCTCAGATATGGAATAAGTTATCAGAAGACTCATGAGACAAGCTTTAGAATGCTGTTTACTTCTTAGGGAATATAGCCTTACTGTAAAGGAATTCCTGAAAAAAATGGTGATTTTTACATGTCCAGATTAAATTTGCATTAGCATTTTGCTATACCTTGTGTTCTAGAATGGCAACTTTACATGCTTGGAATTGGAATTTGTTCAGTTATCAAATAGTAGTTATTTGACAGTTTTTATAAGAAATCTTCTTAAAAGCCCATATATAGGGAGAAGCATATTGATTTCCTAGGTTTAACAGGCAGTAAAAGAAGTGACAGTGATGTATTTATAAAACTCCTGGAGGGCTGCAGCCTACCCCCAGACAGGACTCAATGCTGTCAACCATGGTAGACAGATTATCGCAATGTGTTTAGCAAATGGTCATGCAGACTGGGGGCAAACATGCCCTGAGGTGTAGGAGAGTGGTGGGAGCCTGACTGGAGAGAATTGCTTATAGACTTATGAATGCTTCAGCATAAATATCTAGGAACATCAAAAACATCGCCATAGCTTTTAATTGTTGAAAGTTTCTTTTCCTTTAAGAAGAATAATTGAATAAAAATTAATTTCGAACTTTGGCAACATAATTGCTTGGGAGACGTGCCTGTTTTTACATGCATATTTTAGAATAGAAAATAATATACTAACAAAAAAACATGATTTTTTTTTATCCTGAGGAATATTAATTCCCTACTGGATATTATAATAAAATTTCTGTCATGCAGTTTTAATGATTGAGTCACTAAGATAGAAAACAGTCTTTAGGATTTCTCATTGAGTTAAAGTAATTGGGTATTCTGGGAATATAGTCACAGGAAAAACAACTAATTTTTTTGGAAAATCATAATGCAAATTCTTACCAATTATGCCCATGATACTTGACACTATTCTACAAATCAAAAGCCACATTCTCAGATTGTCACAAGTTTGCAGCACTCAAGGACACTATATTTAGTCACACCAAATATTATAGTGAGAAAAATGTGTCTTATGTAATTATGTAGAAATTAGCAGTAAATGCTCCTTAAACGAATTGAAAGAAATATTTTCCTAAGTTGATCCGAATATTTTAAAATGTATTTACATACTTTATTTAAACATAAACAACATTTGTTCACTCCAATACAGAGTCATTAGTCACTATGAAATAATGTACTTTTTCCAGATTCTTTGAGGTAAAGATGGATTAGAAAACCAGTTCTGTGGTTAAGGAGAGTCGTAGATTGAAAGGGTCTGTGCTGAGCACTGCTTCCTTAATTAATAATGTTTAAACAGGAGTGAAAATGAAAGAACCGAAGGTACTGACAGTTCCAAGTCATAAATAAATTAGACCAGTGACCTTCAGATATTTTTTGTTGTAGGTGATGCTGTTTTGCTTTCCTTGGCTGCAAAGCTCTTAATTCAATGCCATCTTTGGTGATGACCCAATATAGAACACAGATAAAAGCAGAGTTGATCAGGATAAAGCAGGTCTTAGTCTCCTGGGTCTGCATCATGCACCTGAGGCCACACACTGCTCCCCACAGGATGAAATCTTTTTCTGAATTAGATGGAGGCACAAAGGTTTCTTCTGCTTCAAGGGAGCTTTTCAATTAACCTTTATTATTTGTACATAAAATGACAATTTTTTGTCATTATGACTATACCCTTGTTAAAATGCAAATGTTCTCGAAGGGGTAATTGAATCATTCCATTATGCTACGAACACCCTAGAATAAATTGATGTTCACATCCTTTCCTGAAGGCGCAAAAGCAAACAATAAAGCAGAGATAATCCAGAAGTAAAAAGAAAAATATAATAGGAGAATTTTAGGATTAATAAAATTAAAGCTACTTCACAATTTCTATAAGATGCAGGTCATCTGTTAAATTAATATACATTTAATTAAATTTTATAATAGGATTGTAATATGTAGGCTAGTGGATTTGGAAGAATCATAGTGTCAGGAAGTTGGAGTCATGAATGAAGATACTTCGGCCAGAAGAGAAGAGAGCTGGGATTGCAAATCTCAGCCATAAGCATGAGGTGTTGGTAACTGGTGAGCAACAGTGCAGCAGTCGAGAGACAATTCCCTGTGGGTTTCTCATGGTTGGCCGTATCTTGTAAAGAGTCATTGACAGCCTTTGTTCTGGGCTGTTTTTTCAAGGATTGTTGTATAATGGAACAGCCTTGGAAGAGAAATAGTGTCTCCTTCCAGGCTAGATGGCAGAATAGTTTCTGTACAGATTAACAAAGATAATTTCTCCTTCTGAGAGAAGGGTAGGGCAGGGTTTACAGCTGCCCCTTACAAAGTTGGTGGTTTCCTAACTAATACGTACCATGTCATGTTGTCTGCTGCACTGTGAGCAATAAAGTCCCTTGCCTCTGGTCCAGGAGTCTGTGTCTCTTGCCAGCATCTATGAAATTGTGTGGGCAAACGTGTTTGTGTGCAAGTTGGGTAAAAGAGCAGACCTTTCTAGCCTTTACAGAACTGTATGATAGACAGAAGGTCAAAGAACTTAAAGCAAGATGCCTCTCAAGTAATGAGGGAAAGTTGAGAGACAAAAAACGAGAAGCAACTGTTTACCATATTTTCATGTTTTCCTTGGATCTGAAAAGTGACTGAAGAGACTATCAGGACGCCTGTCATCCCAGCATTCTGGGAGGAGAAGGCAGGAGGATGGCTTGAGCACAGGAGCTCCAGTCCAGTCTGAGCAAGAGCAAGACTCCTTCTCTACTGAAAACAAATAAACAAAAAGCTGGGCATGGTGGAAGGTGCCTGTAGTTCCAGATATTCAAGAGGCTGAGGCAGGGGAGGAGGGCTTGATCCCAGGCGTTTGAGGTTGCTGTGAGCTAGGCTGACACCAAGTCACTCTATACTGGACAGCAAAGTGAGACAGTCTCACTCACTTAATCAATAAAAAGAAAAGAACGAAGTGACTATCAGCCTTGAAGCCACTAACCACTAGGCATAGTATTGGAATTTCCACACCATTCCTCCTTGCCTTTCTCTAATACCACAACCATTCATCATTGTCTTCCCCAACCCTCCTTGGTCCCACTACCTGCCCTCTTTCTGTGCTTTATATTTTATCCCAGAACACTCATGACCATTTGACTTATTATTCATGCATTACATTTCCTCTTAGTTTGAGTTCTTCCACTAGAATATCAGTGTATAAGATTAGATTTTTGTGTGTTCAATTCACTTATCAATCTTCACTTAATAAAATAGATTCTAGCATTAAGTCGGTAATAAATAACATTTGTCAAATAAATAATGAGTAGGTGAATGTATGAACAAGAATAGAGGGTAGCAGTTAAGTGCTCCTGTTTAGTTCAAGCTGTTTAATTCCTTTGTGCTTCCTTTGCTTGACCCCCTTCCTCCTAAAATATCCTAAACTGAATTCCTGAAGGATTGACCTATAGCACATGTTTTAAAGTGTATATAAATACCAACATGTACTTTTTCTCCTTTTTTTCCTCCTTGACTTTTTCTTAAATTTTAGGATGTTATAGGGGTTCAAATGTTTTGGTTCCATGAGTTGCTTTTGTACAGTTTGAGCCAAAGTGGTCAGTGTGCCCATCTCCTGGATAGCATGTGCCTGTTAGGTGTAAATGTACCCCTCTCTCCCCCTGCCCCCCACTGATTGCTTTCCTTTGTGCTTTCCTACCATATGTGCACATGGGTGTTGATCAATGAGTTCCAGTTTAATAGTGATACATGTGCTGTTTGTTTCTCCATTCTTGTAAAACTACACTTAGAAGAATGGTCTCCAGTTCCATACATCCAGTTGTTACAAAAGGTATTAGTTCATCATTTTTTTGGCTGTGTAGTTTTTCTTGGTATACATATGTTACATTTTGTTACTCCATTCATGTATTGTTGGGCAATTGGGTTGATTGCACATCTTTGCAATTGTGAGTTGTACTTCAATAAACATACAAGTGTTCACTTTTTGACAAAATGTTATTTTTTTCTTTGGGTAAATACCCAATAATGGTATTACTCAATTGAATGGTAGGCCTACTTTTAGTTCTTTGAAGACTGTTCATATGGCTTTCAAAAGCATTGGCACTAGTTTGCAGTCCCTTGAAAGTGTACAAATGTTCCTTTCTCTTTGAGTCCATGCTAACACCTGTTGTTAAGGGACTTTTTGATAAAAGCTGTTCTTAATAGAGTTAGGTGATAGCTCATTGTGATTTTGATTTGAAGTTCCCTGATGATTAGAGACATTGAGTATTATTTATATGTTTATTGGCCATTTGTCTATCTCCTGTGAAAAGTTTTTGCCCATGTTTTTATTGAGTTGTTTGTGTGTGTGTGCATGTGTGTGTATGATTTCCCTGAGTCTTTTATAGATTCTGGTAATTAGCCCTTTATGAGAGTATAGCATACAAATATTTTCTCCCATTCTGTAGGTTACCTATTTCTCTATTGATTGTTTCCTTGACTGTGCAGAAGTTTTTAAATTTAATTATGTCCCATTTGTTAATTTTTGCTGTTTCTGTGGTTGCTTTTGGGGTCTTCTTCATAAATTCTTTGTCGAGTTTTTTGTCAATAAGAGTTTTCCAACATTTTCTTCTAGAATTCTTATAGTTTCATGCCTTAGGTTTAAGTCACTTTCCAAAACCTACAAAATATGTGTAGAATTAAGGGGAAATATAAATGTAATATGCTTCTTTGGGGGCTTATAAATTTAAAGCTAATAATCAGATCATTTTTAATGGGTAATATCAACACATAGAAAGGAGATATGTATTTGACACCTGGATCAAATGCAAGCGTTTTAAGGGTTAGTAGTTTTAATTAAGGAAAAATGGATTACCTGCAGAACATAAGTCTAAACAGATGCTAAGTATACAGATTTTAAGTTTCTTGTTAAAGAAACTTGGATCAAATGCAAGAGTTTTAAGGGTTAATAGTTTTAATTAAGGAAAAATGCTTACCTACAGAACATAAGTCTAAACAGATGCTTAATATGTAGATTTTTAAGTTTCTTTTTCTTACAAAATGTAGTTTTATCCATGCTTTCTTCAATTTTATGCTAACTAAAATAGTATACAGTTCTGACAAAAATCTTTTCTTTCTCCTATGGACCTCTCTGTTACTACTAATATTTCAGCTCTCGTTTTACTTCCCATGAAATATTATACATAAATTGTGTCAATGTAATTGGCATTTAATGCTTCCATATTTTACTTCCTCCTATTTATTTCAGAGGGACTTTCTATCTCAACATTTAATAATTACTCTGTGTGGAATTCTGGACCTTCAAGCCTTAGATACATGCCTACATTTTCCAAATTATAGAACCCAGATCAAAATCAAGTTAAATTTTTCTTCCTTTAAAATAAAACTACATCATCAACTCAAGATGACAATTATTTATGATTTCTCTACAGCATCTGGTTACATTCAGTAAGTGATATTTAATTCAGCAAAGAGAAGAACAAAAGAACAATTTTAAAATTAGTCAATAACCTGAGTGTAATTTATAGGCTAGAGGTACCACTGGGTAAAATTAGATGAGCTAGATTTCCAGATTTAGTTCTACTCTGTATTTTTTGAATTTATAAGAAATAATATTTTATTTCCTCTTAGGAGTAAACCATATGCTTTGGTTGTTAGAAAAGTCTAAAACATCCTGACCATCTATTTTTCTAAGAATATCTTGATTATTTTTTCTTTTTCAAGTAATATTCAAATTGTGTTATTAAACTTATTTTTGACTGTCAGGCTGTTCACCAGGGTAGATTTTTTAAATCCCCACCAATATGTATTATTAAATTGCTTTCAAATATTATTTAATAATTTAATATTTCCAACAATATTTATAGACAGACAAAATCATACTGACTGTTGATGATTAGCTAATTAAGAATGCATAGAAAAGAGAATTCAGTCATTCTAGTGGCTTAGAAAAAAAAATTAGACCATTATTAATTTACCTTCATTTACTATAAGCAAAAAAAAAAAAAAAGAATGCCTGCCTGTGGTGGCCTACTTTCATTAAACCAAACCACCTTATACAGAACGTTTGGATAAAATCCAGAAATAAGCACCTGCATTTATCTGTGGCTCTGTCTTAGCCCCGGTGATTACAAAAATAGAAAGAAATAAAAAAGCTTATAATCCATTCAGAAGGTAAAGCTATGATTGAGCTATTTTTATACCTTTGGAGCCAACAATTAATGATGGAAATAATAGAGTGAGTCCAGCTGGGTGGAGTTTGGTTTCTACATCAGCGGTTGAACATCAAGTATGTAGTTTTGCTGATAGGGTGTTAAAATTAGTGATTAAAATTAGCGAGAGAGGAAGTAGTTTGTTAAATAAGTTGACCTTAAGTTCTTTAAATGTCATGGCATGGTTTTAAAATTATCCAAAAGAAATGTTAATATCACGTCTTGTCAGCCTCCAGAGCTATCCCAAACCTCCTACTTGTTTTCCTTTCATGCCTATGCTTGCTTTGAGGTTAAAAAAGGGGGGCCTAGAATATTACCTTAAAATTATTTAAAATTCAATGAATTAGTTTTATGCTGAGAAGGAAATGTGTTAAAAAGTTTATCAGAGTATTCTAGGGCTTTAGAATTCAGGGGTGTTTGCATGATTTGATTTATATTTTTAGAGCCTCGAATCTTTCAAACATTTGAAGAAAGATGTAGCCTTTCTCCTCAGGGCAGGGGGGGAACTCTTGGTAAATACAAATAGCCCCATACTCCAAACCACATCTAGGTGCTTATGCACCAGACATACATATAAACACATATACACACATACACTCACACATTTGTATGTATTCAGAGTCACATCCACATCTACAAAAACTCCTGCATGTTCTTCTGTTTTTATAGATTTTTTTTCAGAGCTATCCATGCACACACTTAAATTCTATTTATAGAAGCAGAATAACTTGAAGTTGAGCAAAATATAACCCATAACCCCCTGGCCCAAATTCAGACTGTTGCCTGCTTTTACAGATTAATTCTATCAGAACACAGTCATACTGGGTTGTTTACTTATTATTTATGGATGTTTTCAAGATATAATGCCAGAGTTGAGTACTTGCAACAGAAACCATATGGCCCCCAAAAGCCTGAAATATTTGCTATATGGACACTTAAAGAAAAAGTTTCTAACCCCCAGTCTAGAACAATGCTCTTCTTTACATAAAGGGTAACAGATTTAGAAAGCTTAAGTAATATGTAAGCTACCACACAGAACAATCTGGCAATATGTTGAACTGAATTAATAACACTTTTTGCTATAAGATTCTAAAATGCTAGGTAATATAAAACAAATTATAATACAAGGCCTTGCCAGTGAAACTTCTCCACAGAATCTCATGAGGCTGCTGCTAAGTGCGGGAAACTAGAAAACTCTCCACCGACTGACCTTGGAACTATCAAGGAAACTAATCTCCTTGCAGGGCCAAAGTCATCTGAAAAGGAAACAGGGAAAATACTGGCAAAACAAAATTTCATCAATGAAAGACATTAAAGATCTAACTTGTACTACCAAAATTCAGAGTCTTAATTTACAGTTCCACGTCAAAATATTAATATGATCAAATCAACCTGCCACACAGGGTTTGGGTTTTTGTTTTTTCACAAGCCAGACCTCACATGATTCCCATACATTAAGTAACTTCCACTCAAGTAATGTTTGATGAACAAAATTGCTAGCACTATTGGTTTAGTTCATTTCAGTTTGATCAAATTGTTATTATTGAACACCCAGTATAAGCTGGGATTACAAGCATGACTAAAGCAGGGTCTTGTCATTAGAACCAACTATACTGATAACACACGACATAGTACTCTCATATTCTACATCTAATGATCCATCTACACTCCATATGAGGTGCATCAGCCAGAACTCAGCCAGAAAGTTCTAACCATGACTTTTTGTCTAAACTGAATCTGAAACATAACCAAGAATTTCAGGGTTAAATAAGGGTGGTCAAAGCATTTCAGGTCAGAGGAGTAAAATGAGTAATTTTAGAAGTATTGTTTAGGAAAAAACTTTAAGAAATTTGCTATGTTTTTAAATTCTTAGCAATAGTTGAAACCCATTTTGGTCAAATCTGTTTCCAACTGGAAGAGTCACAACCCTCTGTTATATCAGTGTATATTTAACTTACTTTTTACCAAGAAAAAGTATCATGATGTGAAAAACAAATTATAACACTGATGGATAATTGGGCTCAGTATAAAGCAGCAGAGAGAAAACAATGGCTTCAAGGATAAAAAAGGCAGCTTTCGAGAAGAGGACACACATCATAGTTAATATATAAAGAGCATGAAATTTTGGTATATTGAGGGAGGTTCTCATTATTTTCCCATATTTTCCACACATCCTTTTAAATAATAGTGATTCTTATATATATTCTCATTATATGAATTTTTTTCTAGTGGATTACTTACATATCACTGCATGAAAACTACCATTTAGGAAATTAGGGAATTATTAAATATATCTGGGGAAAACAAGGAAGCGGGGACTAATGGAGTGTCACAATCAGGGAGGTACAGTTAAATGACCCCAACATTTTCCATGTAATTTCATCTTTATTCATTTTCAAACTCCTAAAGAGTGCATATGTTGGTTGAGTTGCTGAGCAACCATAAAAGAGGTATCAAAAAAACTATAAGAGGATTCATTTGTTCCAGAAATTCACAATGCTTGAAGACAAAAAATTGATAGCCTAGTTTGATAAGAATGAGTGACTTTGATAAAAATACATGCTTTCGGTTGAGGATCTAAAAGGCGTAAACCCAAAGATTTAAGGGAAAATAAGAACCCTGATCCGGAATCAAATAGTCTGTCCATACTCCATTTGCCTGTATGACAAAGATTAAATCTACCATGGAAGGGAATAAAACTAGCACCTAGAGTCTTTGCCATCATTCCGCACACTGCAATACCTCAAAAGTATCAGGAATTAGGTGAAATGAGAACCAAATGACAAATATCAAGATCATAGATAAAGGCACAAACCCACAAGTGATCCAAATATGGAATTTTTCAAAAATTAACTTAAACATAACTAATACATTTAAATAAAAAAGTAAAAGATGAAGAATTTCATCAGAGTCTTGGAATCCTTAACCAAGGAAGCAAATACTTCTTAGAAATGAAAATACAGTGAATACAAGTAGATGCTAAAGAGATAAGAGGTGAGAAAATTAGTCGTGTTGAAGAATGATAATCAGAAAGAATCCCAGTAAAAATACAGAGGAAATGTAGAAATGAAAATTAAAGAAAAGTATGAAAGAGTCACAGGGATATGATAGAAATGCTCAAAATATGTGCAATTTTGGTTCCAGAAAGAAATGGAAGAAGAAAGAAAAATCAATATCTTAAGAAATACAAGCCAAGAAGTTTCCAAAATCTGTGAAACTCATTAAGCCACAATTTTAAGAATCAGTATGAATGCAAGGCAGTGGTCAATCCAAAGGAAAGGCATAACTAGGCACAAATATATTTGAAAATCAAAGGTTTAGTAATTCAACTCATTAATATATTAATTTATTCAGAATTTCTTATGTGCTGATTATTGTTTTAAGCCATGGTTGTACCATACTGTACTAAAAAAAAACTGACAAAATTGTTACTTAATGGAACATATGTTCTAATAAAGGGAGATAAATAAGATTAAGAAAATTTATATTATGTAAATGAGGATAAATTCCAGGGAGTAATCAGTAAAGAGGATATAAGTGACAAGAAGATTGCCAGTTAAGTAGTTTGAGAAGAGGCTTAAGGAAACCATGTGTACGTCTGTGGGAAAGGTTTTGGTGCCAAGGAACACTCTGTGTCATTAACATGAGGTAGGATCATGGTTGGTATGTGTTCAAGGAAAACTAAAAAGGACCATGTAAGCAGGACAGAAGAAGTTCAGAAATGTGAGGGTAACAATTTATTAAGTTCTTATTACTTTATTAAGAATTCGTGAAGTGGGTTGCTTATTTGTTCACTTATTTAAGGAAAGATGGAAAGCCATCGGGTAGTTTTGTAGTGAAAAGTTGCGTGACCTGACTTAATGTTTTAACATAGAAACTGGGAAACCTTTTCTAAAATATATTTATATTTTCTACTACTATCTTCTGATTTCCAGCAGACTTCTGTGAGATATGCTCCCAATTAATAGTCTTTTCTTTCAGATCATCTGTCTTTTTTATTTCTTTAAAAATCAAAATGGCCAATCCAAAAAGGCAGAAATTTGTGAGGTTTTTGTTAGAATATAGAACAATTAGAATTCATACACTGCTAGCAAGGAAACAAATTGGTAAAACACCTTTAGAACATTGTTTGGTTGTATATATCAAAACTGAACATATGTATTCCTTATGACATATGTTCCTTCTCAGATATACATCAAACAGAAATATTTATACATGTTTATCAAAAGATTTGTACAAAAATGTTCATAGCTGGTAACTGTTTATAGATCTGAACTTCAAACTATCCACATGCCCATCAAAAGAGAATGTATAGAAAACATTTGGTACATTCATACAATGATAACTAACACAGCAATGAGAATTATGTATAACTACACATACCCTATATGAATCTCAGAAGCATAGTACTTTGTTGAAACTGCCTTCTTCTCATTTTGAGCCATCTCTATATTATTGCACTACAGGATGTTCCAGACTTAGACTTCCTTTGCCCTAGCCGTGGAATCAACTATTTTGTTAAAGAGCCTTGTTATCTTTTACTTGAGCATGGCTTTAGAAACCAATATGGAGGAGATAGTTGAGCTCTTTTTTTTTTAGGGGGTCATTGTTCTCAGTGTCTCTCAAAAGACAGACATACAAAATAATGAGTTCCTGCTAATGCTTTTCATGGAAACCAATACCCCAGCATTTGTTCTAGACTTCTCCAATAGTTGTGAGCAACTACATTCTCAAAAATAAGAGCCCTGACTTCCATACTCAAAAATATAGAGTGGACATAAAGTTCATTTGCAACTTTGCATGTAAAGTTTGTGCACACGAACCCTGTATATTTTTGTCAATTTTCAAATGTGTATAATCTCAGAATTGTTATGCAATTTCCATTTTTAATGTTAAAAAGGCATTAAATAACTTGACTGCAGTAATCATCTATACTCTTTTAAATAGTCAAAATACAAAGGTTTTCTTAGATTAATTTCTCCTCTACCCCCATTAGTGTGGTTTATCATCACCTGTGTTGTCAATTGGATTTTTATCATTAAAAATACCTTTTCTTACCTTTCATAGTGTAGCTTAAATTATACTAGGTCTGATAAAAGAATTGGTTTCCCTGCTTTTTTATTGTTTTTATTCTATTTGTCCCATATAACTTTGTCCCTCCTTTACCATTTTGTCTTCATAGGTCTACCTTTCCCCCCCCTTTTTTAGCATTGTTTTACTTTATAATTTTACAACCATAAAACTGATATTGAGTACTAGATACTTTAATGACGCATATCACAAATCTGGGGTTAAAAATAGTCATTGAAAACATAACCTCAGCATTCAATTCTGCACTTCTGAATTGCACTTCATACAAAAAATAATTATCTTAACCACTGCTCATGATCTTCATCATAAACGTAGGGTAATATACACCTAAAAACTGGTGACATAACGCCATGAGGTTAGGTCTGCCTTTTGAATATAACATAGTTCAGTCTCATTGTGTGAGCAAATTGAAAATCTTTTCTTCTTTTAATTAGGTACATTAAGTCTATTCACATTAGTTCATATGCCTGGTAGGTTTGGTCTCATTTCTATCATATTTTACAATTGTATGTTTTATGTTATAAGTTTATATTATCTTCTTTATGCAATGTGATATTTTCTTTAATGTATTTTGAAAGGATGAAAGTTTATTGTAGATGCTACCTTATACTTACAACCTTGTAATGCCCTTAGTTCCCAGTTTTCACACGTTGACTACTTGTTTTGTCAGTTTTCAGTAGTATTTACCTATGGTTATCTAAACAAGAACAATGTTCTCAAGTTTCCTCTTTATGTTTCCTTTCTCCTTCCATTTAAACAAAAGTATACTTTGTTCACAACATAGGAAACTTGAACATTAGTAGTCAACACTCATCCTCACTTTAGTTTTAGCATTAAAGTTGCATACATAAAATACGTGTGTGTATGTGTGTGTATATATATACAGTATATATATATATATATATATATACACATATATATACTGATTTATTTCAGCAAGAAAGAGTGAGAGGGAGCTTCCTCAAGGAAGGGGACCCAAGAGAGGCTTGCCCTAAATTGCATATATTAAAATGCTCGGTGTGAGTCCTTTTGCTGAGTTTCCCTCGGGCATCTCCTGTTTGGATGGAGATTTTCTAGTTTCCCTAAGAAGGTCTCATTAGTAGAGAATTCCCTGAATTCATGTGTGCTTACACTTTTTCTATAAACTTTAAGGAATGCTTAACTAGATGTAAAATACTATGTTCACACTTTTCTTTAACTGATTTTTTAAAAACCTTACTCCATTATGGTCTTCCTTTGAATGTTGCTTTTAAAAAGTTTAATGTCAGTCTAATTATTTTGGCCTTGTAACTTATTTGATCGTTTTGCCTGATAAAATAAAAACTTGAATATGTTTTAATCTCTGTCTTCAAAGTTTAATAGTTTTACTGCAGTACTTTTAAATGCTAGTCATTCTAATTAATTTTCTCCTGTTTGCCCTTTCAGTTTGTGGATTCAGGTCTTCACTTATTTTTAGAAAGATATTTAGGATTATAGTTTAGAATCTTAGTTTTTATTCCATAATTTTTCCATAATTGATATTTTTATTTTCTTGGTTTCAGTTTCTTTTCCTTTAACAGATACGAGTGCCCATTCACATAGTGAGTGCTTTAAATTTCTTTTTATTTTCCTATCAGAGTGGTATATAAAATGAATAGGATTTGAAATGCAGATATTTGCATTTTAGTTCTCCAAAATGAAACAGAGGAAGTATTAACAATAGGCCAACTATCTTTGGTTTATGTTCATACACAGCTTTAGATTTCTTCCATAAAAATCATGCTGTGATTATTCTGGGGAATCTTTTTTATAAAAAACTATTTTTGCCATTATAGCTGATGCGCTGATAACGGCACTAGTTTCAGAGTCAAGTTGGTCCTGTTGCTCGCTCCTCTGTTCTCTGTCCTCTCTTTCCAGCTCTTTTCTTTCTCTCTCTTTTTTTCTTTCTCTTCCCCACCTCTTTTTCTTAAGGCCTACTCTTTTCATCACAATGCCCTATAGTAAGGCAGGAGCAAGAGACATCAATGCTGGAAATTTGGTGACTTTGGTCTGTGTTTTCTTCTCCCCACATTTTACTTTAATTACTTTTATGTTTGGGCATTATCTGCTTCCAACTTAAGCTGAATGCATGATTTTGGTGAGTTTTTTTTCCTCTTATTTTATTTTGTTTTAGAAGAAAATATTGTACCATGAAAACCTAGGTATCTCCCATAGGCCTATTTACATGGAAATAAATGTTTCTACCAAAATAAATATTTAAAAAGATAGGTAGAAGATATATAAGGTAATTTCTTTGAAAATAAATATGAAAAAACAATGAAGGTCATTCCCTGGTATAGACATTGAATTTACTTAGAGAAAATATTTTTTGCCCTACTATACTTTAAAAAAAAAAAAAGCAACAACTTTGGGTGGCACCTGTGGCTCAAAGGAGAAGGGTGCTGGCCCCATATGCTGGAGGTGGTGGGTTCAAACCCAGCTCCAGCCAAAAACTGCAAAAAAAAAAAAAAAAGAAAAAGAAAAAAAACACTTTGGATAGAATATATATATTTATATATTTATCCCCAAAATGTATTATTTGCTAACCAAGAGATTATGCATACTGCCATATATTATTAGATTTAAGTTTGAAATTCAGTGCACTATCTCTTTCTCTATGACCTACCTTAGTTACCACAGAGATTTATTTTTTTTATAACTATGTTTTATAGATGAAGATAAAATCCTTTATTTCCTTTCTTTTTGGCTGTCTCAAAACTTGCTTTTTATGTTTTTGTGGGGTACAATGTGTTGATTTTTTTAATACAATTTGGAATGGTTTCATGTTAAGACATTTATGTTCTATACGTGGTAGATTTGACTTGTACCCTTACAGTATGCTCCCTGTATGTGGTACCACCGATTACCCTCCCTCTATTGAACCTCCAAAATCCTTTATTCCTAATCCAGATATAAACAATGTCTTGAAATTAATGTCTACAATTCTCATGCACGTATTTATACTTTACTGTAATTTTTTAATCCATTAAAATATGTCTTTTTCTCTGTAATCTAAAACACAAATTGATAAAACTTAATTAATTTTTACTGTGTGTTTTTCATTTAATATTCTATTTTGTTTTATTTTACAATTTTTATAATTTTTAAATTTTTAATTATTATGGCTACGTAATAGTTTTATATATTTATAGGATACATGAGAAGTTTTGATACAGGCATATGTGAATTAATCCACTCAGGGTAATTGAGGTATTCATCCCCTCTGGCATTTATTATTTATTTGTATTAGGAATATTCTAATTCTGCTCTTTTCATTATTTTGAAGTACATACAAATCTACTTTTGAATATGGTCACTTTGATTTGCCATCAAATATTGTTCAGTCTCTCTAACTATATTTTTGCACCCAAGAGCCATGCCAGCTTTATGTCTTTTCCCTCTTTTCACCACAACTCTCAAGCTTCTGGTAAAAATCATTCTGTTCTTTCTTCATGAGATCAGTTGTTTATATATAGCTCCCACATATGGGTAAGAACATGCAAGATCTGCCCAATATTACTTGTTGCAGGTCTTTGTTCTGAGTCTTTTTTTTTGGTCTTGATTTTTGTCTCTGGTAAGAGATAAGAGTCTTGTTTCCTACTTCAGAATATGGACTTCCAACATTCCCAGCACCATTTATTAAAAAGACTGTTCTGTCTCCATTATATGTTCTTGGCAACTTTTTCAAAGACGAGTTCACTATATATATATGCAGATTTATTTTTGAGTTCTCTATTCTGTTCCCCTGTTCTATGTGTCTGTCTTTATGTCAATACCATACTGTTTTTATAACTATAGCTTTGTGGTATAATTTGGGTATCAGGCAATACAATTCCTCTGTATTGTTCTTTTTGTTCATCATGGCTTTGGCTTTTAGGAGTTTTCGTGTTTCCATATCAATTTTGAGACTTTTTTTTTTCTATTTTTATGAAGAACGTCTTTGGTATTTTGATGGGAATTGCATTGCACCTGTAGGTTGCTTTGAGTAGTATGGACATTTTAACAATATTGATTCTTCTAATCCATGAGCATGGAATATCTTTGTGTGTGTGTGTTTTCTTTCATTTCTTTCATCAATGTTTTATAGTGTTCATTATAGAGATCTTTCACTTCTTTGGTAAAGTTTATTCCTAGGTTTTATTTGTAGCTATTGTAAATAGGATTGCTTTCTTGATTTCTTTTTTGGCATTATAGAAATGCTACTGATTTTTGTATGTTGACTTCATATCCTGCAACTTTTTTGAATTTATTTACCAATTCTAATTTTTTTTGGTGGAGTCTTTAGTTTTCTCTAGATATAAGATCTTCTGCACACAAGGATAATTTGTCTTCTTCCTTTCCAATTTAGATGCCCTTTCTTTCTCTCTTCTTATTGCTTTAGATAGAACTTCCATTACTATATGAGTGACAGTGGTGAAGGTGGACATCCTTGTCTTGGTCCAGATCTTAGAGGAAAAGCTTTCATTTTTCCCCATTTATTATGATACTCACTATAGATCTCTCATATATTGTTTTTATTTTGTTGAGGTAAGTTCCTTTATACCCAGTTCTTTGAGAGTTTTTTTTTTTTTATTATGAAAGCATTTTGCATTTTATTGTATGCTTTCTTTTAGCCATCAGTTAAAATGATTATGTGGTTTTGTGCTTCATTCAATTGATATGATGTATCACATTGTTTGCTTCACCTGTTAAACCATCCTTCCATCCCTGGGTTGAATCCTACTTGATCACAATGATTAATCTTTTTAATGTGTTGTTAAATTTGGTTTACTAGTCTTGTGTGAAGATTTTTGCATCTATTTTTATCAGCACTGTTGACCTACAGGATTTCATTTTTGTTGTATCTTTGTCTGATTTTAGTATCACAGTGATACAGGCCTCATTATAAAATGAGTTTGAGAATATACCTCTTCCTCAGTTTTTTGCAGTAGTTTAAATAAATTGGTATTACTTCTTATTGAATTATTGGTACAATTCAGCAATGAAGCCACCAGATCCTATACTTTTCTTTGATGGCAAACTTTATTACTGCTTCTATTTTGTTACTTTTTTTTTCTTTTTTCAGATTTTGAATTTCTTCCTGGTTCAATCTTGGTAGGTTATACTATACTACATGTTTAGTACTTATTTCTTCTAGGTTTTCCAATGTATTGGTATATAGATGCTCATTGTAATGTAAGGATCCTTTGAATTTGTGCAGCATTAATTATGTTGTCTACTTTTTCATCTCTAATTTGTTTATTTAGGTCCTATCTCTTTTTCTTAGTCTGACTAAAGGTTTGTTAATTTTGTTTATTTTTCAAAAAAAATACTTTTCACCTCATTAACCTTTTGCATTGGAGGGGTTCTATTTTATTTATTAGTGCTATAATCTTTATTAATGCTTTTCTTCTACTAATTTTGGATTTAATTTGCTCTTGTATTTTAAATTCTTTAACATGCGTTCAAAGAGTACGTGTGGGAATTTTTAAGGGAAGATTCATATCTTGATGTGTTTATGTTATTAGTAATAATGATTTATTTTTAGCAATAATGATTTTGTAAGTTCAAAAACCAATATTTAATTATAATTGTTAGTAGGTTAAAAATATTATTAGGAATAGGAAACAGTCCAGACAAAGGGAGACAGTAAAGTAATTGGTTCAATCCAGATTCGTTTTTCTGGCCTTGAACTCAAAGTGTAAGACCCTGCCACTCTAATATTCTAAAGTAGGGCATGTTAAATCCCCCACTGCCCTCACAGCTGCCATGACTACGGCTGGCTATAGGCCTCAAAACTGCTTTCTGCCAGCACAGGACTATGTGCTCTGGGAGAGTGGTTTTTGGGAGTTAAAAACACAGATTCTTTAAACTTTGTCCAACACAAGAAGACTTGTTCCAGATTAGATAAACAGAAGAAAGATCTCTTTTCTTCTATCACCTTGACTGGGTCAGCTGAGTCTATGTGTTTAGAAGCAAGGCTGTTAGAGGATTAAAATGTCACATCGGTGGTGTATGACTGTGGGTCAACTAAGATTTGGTCCTTGAGTTGGCCTCTAATTGACTTCCTTATCCTTCGTTTACATTAAAACCATAATACTTTGAAATAGTAAAAAGTAGTAAGCAAATCCATACAATTAACATATTCAGTCATAGAGTTAGTCTAGCTATAACAATGCAAGCACAACAAGAACCATAATGGCATTGTTTACCTTGCTCTCATAAGATTTATGATTATAACACTGATGTCTGAAATAAATACAGATCTAGCCTGACACTCAGGGTGGCATACTGGAACCTTCACAAAGAAGTTTTTGCTGCTTCCCAAGCTCTCCTGCCCTTAAAACTATCTCTTTGTCTTTGTCTATTATTTATACTTTTCTATAACTCTCATTAATAAATTTCACTAATAATTTTCGGTCAGTCTCCTCACAGCACCAGGTCACTAGGAAGTAAACCTACTGCATGTCAAGGCTGGTGCCTGGAATGCATCAATAAGTTTTTGTTTGAAGCTTTTCTCCTTTTTTAAATGTAGACACTTATTGATATGCTTTCCTATTTTTACTGCTTTGCTGAATCCCATATGTTTCTGATATGTTGTATTTTCATTTTCAGTTTTGAGAGTTTTTAACATGTCCTTCTTAATCTCTTTATTAACTCACTGGTCATTCAGGAGCATATTGTTTAATTTCTATATTTTATAAATTCCAGTGTTCTTCTTTTTATTGATTTCTAGTTATAATCCATTATGTTCAGAAAAAAATGCTGGTATGATTTCAATATTTTTTAATTTTTTAAGACTTGTTTTGTGGCCTAATATATGGTTTATCTTTGTTAATGATCCTGGAGCTGAAGAGAAGAGTATGTGTTCTGCTGCTGCTGGATTAATAAATCCATTCGATCTATAGTGAAGATTATGCCCAATATTTCTTTGTTGATTTTTCTGTCTAGGCAGTCTGTTCAATGCTAAAAGTAGAGTGTTGAAGTATCTAATGATTATAGTATTGGGATCTCTCTCCCTCTTTAGCTGTGGTCATATTTCCTTAATATATTTGGGTCCACCAGTGTTGGATGCAGATGGATTTATAATTGTATATCCTCTTTCTGAATTGACCCATGTATCATTATATATAATGAGCTTCTTTGTCTCTTCTTACAGTTTTGTCTGGTTATCTATTTTATCTGATAGAGGTATACCTACCCCTGCGCATTTTTTTGTTTCCCCTGACAGATAATATTATCCATCTATTTATTTTCAGTTTATGTGTGTCTTATAGGTGAAGTATGTTTCTTGTAGACAACATATACTTAAGTCCTGTTTTTTATTTGTTTCGCTACACTATGTATTTTGTATGGATGGTTTAATCCATTAATATCCAATGTTATTGTTAATAACTAAGAAATTACTACCGTCATATTGTTAGTTAATTTGCGGTTGTTTTGTGGTCTTCCCTCCTGTCCTTCTTTCCTTTCTTCTTGTCTTCCTTTGTTAAAAGTGATTTTCTCTCAGTGTGAATTTTAATTTCTTGCTTTTTAGTTTCTTGTGTATATTTATTATAGATTTTTGATTTGAGGTTATCATGAGGCTTGCCAAAAACATTTCTTAATCAATATTTTTTACATTATACACATGGAGAGTCTGCTTGCAAATATACAAACAAATGTACAAGCAAAGAGAAATCTAAAACAAATTCTACATTTTAATTCCACCCTTCCTTCAATTCCTGTTTCCATCTATATTTTTATACCATCTATCTATGAAAAAGTTGTAGTTATATTTGATGTATTTATTTTTAGTCTTCTTACTCAAGATATAAGTATTTTATACACTGGAATTATAGTAATAGAGCATTCTGTGTTTGGTCATTAATATCCTTTTTATTTTACATTGAAGAATTCTTTTTAGCATTTCTTTTAAGACAGGTCTGGTGTTAATGAAATCCTTCAGCTTTTGTTTGTATAGGAAGTTTTTAATTTTTCCTTCATATTTGAAAGATACTTTTGTAGGATATAATATTTCAAGGTTAAAATTATTTTTCTGCACTTTGAATATGCCCTGCTCCTCTCTCTTGGCTTGTAGGGTATCCAAAGAGGAGTCTGCTTCCAGATCTATTGGAGATTCTTTCTATATACTCTTTTTTTATTTTTTCTTGTTCCTTAGGATCTTTTCTTTATCTATGATCTTTAAGAGCTTGATTATTAAATGCCTGGAGGTAGTCTTGTTTGGGTTAAATCTAGTTGGTGTTCAGAACCTTCTTTAATGGAATGTTAATTTTATTTTGGAATGTCCTCTCATATTTTTTTGAATAAACTTCCTAAACAATTTTTTCTCCCTCCCTCCCCTTTAAGTCTGATAACTCTTAAATTTTTCCCTTTTGAGTCTAATTTTCTAATCTTGTAGGCATGCTTTATTCTTTTTTTCTTTTATCTCTTCTATGTTTTTTCAAATAGCTTGTCTTCATGCTTACTAATTCTTTGTTCTGCTTGATTGATACTGCTGCTGAGAGACTTTGATGCATTTCTCAGTTTCTCAATTGAATTTTTAACTCCAGAATTTTTTTTTATTATTGCAATCTTTTGAAAAAATTTCTCTGATAGACTTCTGACTTCCTTCTCTGCATTGTACTGAATTTCACTGAACATCTTCAGCTCAGCCATTGTAAATTATTTGTCCAAGTCATGTCTTCATTATGCTGGGATTGGTCACTGGTACCTTACTTAGTTACATGGTGAGGCCATTTTTTCCCTAAATATGTGTATTGGTGTGGACGTTTATCAGTGTCTGGGCATTGAAGAGTTAGAGATTTACTGGGCTTATTTGAAAACTTCCTTCTTGAGAAGTCTTTATAGACTTTATAGATAGTCTAGGAAACTGAATATCATGATCTACATCTTTGATACCTTCTGCCATATGAACACTGATGGTGCCAAGTTTAGTAATGCTGTAACAGTTGCAAACTCCTGGTGGTACTGCCTTGGTAGACTTGGATAAAATGTGGAAGAATTCTCTAAGTTACCAGGAAAAATCTCTCACTCTATTCTCTCCCTCTCTTTGCTGGGCTGCTAGAGCTTGGGGGGAATGATATGAGCACTCCCTTTGGCCACTGCAGCCAGGACTGTGCCAGGTCATACCTGAAAGCAGCCCAATCTTAGCATTAGCCTTGGTGACTGTTGTCTGTCCACCTCTAATGTTTATGCAAAGACCAAGAGCTTTTTAGTCAGCAGGTGGTGAATCCTGCCAGGACCAGATCCTTCCCCTCTCTGGGCAGCGTGTTTCCTTCTGGCCAAAGGTGCATCTAGAAAAGTCATCAAGAAACTAAAGCCTGGAGTTAAGGGCTTCAGTAGTCTGCTTGGTATTTTATTTAACTGTGGCTGAGCTTTTACTCATTTTGCAAAACAAAGTCATCTGAACTCTTTCCTACGACTCTCTCTGAGCTGTAGTCTCTGAAGAGGGGGTTGCCATTGGCATTGGTTTTGCTGCCACCCTTGGAGTTTCACTGGGTCACATGTATTCCATGTCTACTTTCTCTAAGCCAGGTCAGTTTCAGGAATTGCCCAAGGACTGTGCCTTTGTGACTTGACTATGTTACAATTTTTTTCCAGACCTGGGTCATTTCTTATTAGCCAGTAGGGGAACATCTAGAACCAGGGTTTGGGGGCAGAGGATTTTCCTCTGGCTGGGCTAGTGTAAATGCTTTCTCATGGGTGCCAGCAGAATTCTGCCCTGTGCTGTATTATCTTGTATCAATATGGCCCTGCGTTCCAATGCAAAGCCCTACAGACACTTTACTCTCCCTCCGCTGGGAACACAAATTGTCTCTCCTTTCAGCATAGGGTGTGGCACTGCCAGGAGATGGAAGAAGGGTGGCACAGGTAAGGGAAAACTCTCCTTTTCTGCCCATTTCTTTCCTTTATATAATGTTAAAGTCAGTTACTGTGATTACTCACCTCATGTTTTGTTCTTCTGAAGGTGTTTCTTTGCATGGATAGTTGTTGAATTTGGTCTTCATACAGAGGAATGATCACTGGAGGTTTCTATTTTGCCCTCTTGCTCTATTCCCCTCTTGATGTTCTATTTTAGAGAGGTAGGCCCACTGATAAAAGAAGATGTTGTTGATTAATATGCTTTTGCATGAATTCATTAATGTTCATTCATATATGATTAAACAGTCCAGTTTCTAGATAAACTATGTACAAACATTATTATACTTCATGCAACTCATTTTGTCACATCATTTTTCAAGGTGAGGTAAAAAGAAAGAAGAGCTGAAATGGTTACTGCTTCATTTCACTGTCTTCCCTGATTTATGCTTAACTAAGAAATACTTTTAATACCATCAGCACAGCTATTTTTTATTTAAGGATAGTTAAAATATGGATCCTGTGACTATAAGTTGTAGATGAGTAAATCAAAGATTTAACATCTCTTTAGCCCTCATATTGCAATGCAGTTTGTAGAGTACCTGTGAGAAATCCACCTAGCATTTAATGGTAATACTATAATTCAGATCAGATGCAATCCTTCACTGTATAATAATGAGGTATTTTAGGTACTCTATAAATCTAGAGCTCAAGAATAATTCTTTAGCATAAAGAATATTTAGTGTAACATTTTATGACTGCTGCACAGATTATTATAGTAAAAGAACATTAAAATAGTTTTATGTCTGATACAGCTACATAAGCCACTTCCTAAAGATGTATAAAACACGTTCCTTAAGTAAATACTTATTATATAAAATTGAATTAAATTGTTATATATTATTAATAAAGCATTTTTATCATATTCTGACACAATTATTTGAGGTATACAAAGCAAAATTTTTATATATGATGATGAATTTATTTTATAATACCAGCAGTTCTAAATAGAAAGTTAAATAAACTATTAAAAATACAATTCATAGCTGGTAAGGTACACTTTTGTTAATGCTTTTCTTTTGAAAAAATTCAGGTTTGATCTTAATAAAATGTCCAAGATCTATTTTAAGCGTGTACATGACCAGAGGGAGATGAATAAACCCATTCAGTGGTCTTCATTTGTCTCCTTAAGTATTGGCACTGCCTTCAGCACAGTTCCAAGCAGACATCTTTCTGAAACTCAGGTTTGACTCATGTTTCTGAAACTCAGACTGGGCTTTGAGTATTTTTGGAAAATTGTGGTTACAAAAAAAAAAAAGTTTGAGGAAAAATTGAAGTTACATTAAATATATATTTAGGTGCACATATAATAAACAAAAAGTCTGAGAAGATATATATGAAAAGATGACATTGATTTTCACTACAGTGTGACTTTAGAAGACTATTTGTGTTTATATATACATATTTCTGACAATTTTAAAATCAATGAATACATATTTACTCATTGGAAGTGTTTAGAGACAAGTTTTAGGTTCTGCATAGTTAAAAAAAGACAATGTTTTTATCATGGAGCTTATGTATTTTAGAATTAGGAAAGGCAATAACTATTTCTACTTCAAAATAGTTTACATTTAATGTAATCAGAATTTTGTAAAATTGTGTGTCTGTACTTGAAAGGGGTAACTATGATTCTTTGTGTACAGTGAGAATAAGAGTAATTCTTATTTTCTTCTTTTACATTTTTAAAGACTTTTCTAAAATGAAATGTGACTTTTATTATTACAAAATGTTTTTAAAAGCTTTGTATGCAATTATTTCATTTTACTTAAATTATGGTTTATACTATTACTTCTGTTCCAATTATTTTTTTTCTTTGAGAAAAATTCTTGTCCTGAAAGTAAATCTTTATATAATTTACCTCAATGTCAACCATTTTATTTTCTTATTCTCTTTAGCTCTCAATGGTTAGCTTATATATGATTTTTTATAGCTAAGATTCTGCTTCCAAATCTCTAATGTCTATGAAAACTTTAATATAATTATTTTACTTGTCAATATGTTTAATTCTTTTTTAACTTAATTAATTATTATTGTTATTATTTTTTTTGCAGTTTTTGCCCGGGGCTGGGCTTGAACCCACCACCTCTGGCATATGGAGTCAGCACCCTACTCCTTTGAGTTGCCCTTAATTTATTTTTTAAATCATAATTTTCTTTTCTGTTTTTTCTCTCCCTATGATTCTTTGCATGAATATTATGAATTAATTTATTTGTGTTCTACTATAAACTTAAACCTATTTTTAAGTTATGTTATGGTTATCATAGCAAATGTCTTTTGCAATGTATGAATTGGTTCCTCCATAATTGATTATTTTATGATTGATTTTTTGTGCTTTCATTTTCTTTTTATATATACACACATATATATCATATATAATGAGGATAGCTGGAGTAACACATACTTGGCAAGACATAAGATTGTTTACAATAGTTATGTTAGTCAGTTTGATTTAAACATTTCACATTATATATCAAATCATCACATTGTACTGTATAAATGGATACAGTTATGATTTTAATTAAAAATTAATTTTAAAAACACTATTTATTCAATGACCTCTATTGGGTCAATTCATTTCTATTTTTGCTTCTAAAGCAGAATGCATGTTTATATCAACTAGCTGAATTCTCCTTTCTAAGCAGTATTCTTTTCAGTTTCTATCCCACTCAGTTGGAAGCTTATTTTGACTGGTTCTCTAGAAAGCATAAACCTGTAATTCTCAAAATATGTGTTATATACGGTCTTTTCCTTTATCTGATCCTTTTTGTCACACTTTACCCAAGGAAGCTATAATTGTCAAGAGGCTACGTATTGCATCCCACACTGACGATGGTAGCAGAAGTACTGATAAATTGATTTCACTATAGTTTTAATTGTAGCTTTTGTTCTGATTTCTGTAATTTCAAAAATATTTTAATTGATAGCTGAGAAAGGATAATTTAAGATCTGACACCTAAATGCCATATTGAAATAGTACCAGTCTGGTGAAAAATCAGAAGAGAATTTCCATGAGTGTAAGACAAATAATACTCAGAATCATAATTACTTAAAGCCATTAAAAGCTGAAGTTGGAATGCAAAACTAATGAACTAAAAAGAGACAATCCCCTACTAAATGAGATCTGTAATACATTCAATCTTTGACAGAGCAGTGGGAGGAGAAAAAAAGCTTGCTAGATATTAGAAGAAAACAGCTGAAATTTTAACAAAGGAAATGAGGGTCTATTGCTGGACTTGGGACAAGAAAAATTAGAGAAACTTGCTACCAAAGGGCCTGTTGAAATCTGAGCTAGCAGGGGAAAGAGCAGAAAAAGATAGTCAATCTGAGTTTCACACAGAACACAGGGAAGTGGCCTTTTGCATCTCAATTCTATACTAATAATCTGACATAGGAAAAGGGCTGTCTCTGAGAAGTAATATTTATTTTATTTTCTTTTGCATGCAATATCTGACATCAAACTTTATGAATGGACCCTATTACTATCATAAAGAGAAAAAAAATAGTCAATAGTATCAGACCCAGAAATGGTCAGCTCTTCGAATTATCAAGAGTGGATTTTAAGGAAAAGAATCTAGAAAAGAAGATAAACAAAATATGGGAATATATGTTGCATTTCTGTCTAGAGATGTACATTTTCGAATGTAAGAAGAAAAATGATCACTGTTGAACATAAGGATTTATCCAGAAACCAGCAGGAAAGGATCAATATATAAACAAATTTCAGGTAAAATCTGGAAGAATTTATCTCCAGCAGACTTATCAAGTAGAAAGAGATAAAAATTACTTTTCATACCAAAGAGAAGGAATAACATATAGAAAACTGGTTGAGCAAAGTAATGGAGAATGCCTAAAAATAATAACATATGACTTACATAAAAATTGTTTCTTTTTAAAAAAAGTTATTCATATAATAGCCATTAGAATCCTTAATATGCCTTTTCTAATAATTGATAGATGAGTTAGGCAAAAAATAAAAACAGTAAGGATATACTTACTGTATATAGCAGATTTGAAGAACATCACCAACTAATTTGACCTGATGTTTATATAGCATCCCAAGCACTAGTTGTAAAATAAAAAATATTCATTAAATACTTTATGAATTTAGCCGTATACTAGGCTATAAAACAAGTCACAGAAAATTGTTAGGATAGAGATTACATAGAGTATGTTTTTGAAGAATAAACATGTATATTAAATTATACATCAATAGCTCTGATATAGCTAGAAAATTCCCACATGCTGGAGGAGTATTAGTACACATTTAAATAGCTCGTGAGTTAAAGAAAAAGTTCTCAACACAATTAAAATGTATCTGGAATTGAATGATTAACACACAACTTATTGAAATTTGTGTCTTGAGCTTAGTTTCATTCATTAATTAAAAGGAAAAAAAAGTAAGGTCAGTGACGTAAACTTCCATGTTTAGAAGCTAGATGAAGAGCAAATTAAACCTAGAGTAATTCAAAATTGTAAAAACCTTAAAAAGAATTATTCCCTGTAATTTACTTAGCCTATTAACAAAAAATGAGAGACATTGTATGTGAATTGTAAATGATGCTGAAAAGCCATTTGAGAAAATTCAACATCCTTTCATAATAAAAACCTCTTAGTAAAGTAGAAAGAGATATAAAGTGTCTCAATCCCATAAATTAAATTAAAAACATAAGAAGAAAAGCAAAAATGTCTACAGCTAACACTTCATAGTGAAATAGACCTCCCCTGCCCTGGTGATCCGGAAAAAGATAAAGTCTTCCAGTTGTATTGAGGTAATTCAACATTTATTGAAGGCCTAGTTAGTAAAAGAAGGCAGAAAAAAAATATGAACAAATTGAAAAAAAACAAGTAAAAAGTATCTTAATTTTTAGATGACCTAATTATATACTTAGAAGTTTTAAGAAATCTGAAAAAAATGAAACACACAGAAAACAACTGATTCTAATAGGTGAACTTAGCAATATTATATGTAGACGGTCAAAATACAAAATTCAATTTTATTTCTACACACTAGATATGAATAGCTGGAAACAAAAATTTAACATTATCATATGTTATAATACCAAAACCAAAATGTATATTTACATATATATGAAACCATATATATTAAAGACAATGTATATATCCATATGGTTATATTTATGTTTGCTGATATGTATATAAGCATATATGTAAATATATATTTGTTTATATATGTATATATTATTATACATTTTTTTACATTTAACATTTAACAAATGTAATTCATTTAACAAATGTAATTCAAGACTTCTACACCGGAAATTATAAAATTAATGAGATAAATTAAAGAGTATCTAAATAAATGATATAACCTAGAATGAAAACATTTAAGATGTTTATATTTCTCCAAATTAATTTAGAAGAGAAGCCAATAATTTTCTTTCCATAAGTAGAAAGATATTCTGGCCTTTGCAAGCCATATGGTTTTTGTCGCAAATATTCAACTATACCAAAATCAGCCATATATAATATGTATTAATGAATGAATGCATATAATTCTCTTCAAATAAACCTTTACTTACAAACATTTAGCTGAATTTTGGCCTATACCAGTTGTTCACCAGCAGCTGACCTATAAAGTTCAAGACTCTTTCAGTAGGTCTTTTCATAGATTTTGACAACATAGTATTAAATAATATGGAAACCACAAAGTCGAAGATCTAACAGAATGCGACTCATGTCTACTTTAGAGCTATAAAAATAAAGTCCATGTAGTTTGAAAGAAAGAATAGACACATAGATCATTAATATCCACTGGAGGTTCAAGACATATATGCCTACACAAACACTAAACTTTCAATCACTTTGACAAAGTAATTCATTAAGGAAAGAATAATCCCTTAAGAAGATGTATGTGATGGTTTATACCTGTAATCCTAGCACTCTGGGAGCCCAAGCTGGGCATCTTGATTCAGGTCAGGGGTTCGAGACTACCCTGAGCAAGAGTGAGACCCCCCATCTCTAGTTAAAAAAAAAATAGAAAGAAAGAATAGGGAAAAAAAGAAAGATTATCCAGGTGTTATGGCAGGCGCCTATAGTCCTAGCTACCTGGGAGACTAAGTCAGGAGAATTGCTTGATCCCCAAAGTTTGGAGTTGCTGTGAGCTAGACTGATGCCACAGCATTCTAGCATAGGTAACAGAGTGAGACTCAGTCTCAAAAAAAAAAAAAAAAAAAAAAAAAAAAGAAAATCCCTGAATAAGTGATATCAGTATAATTACATATCTGTCTAGATTTAAAACAAAAAATAAGTTTTTACCCTACCTTTATTCCAGATGCAAAAATTAATTTGAGGCAAACATAGTGGCTCATGCCTGTAATACTAGCACAAAATTGCTTGAATGGTGGACCAAGCTAACATCAGTCCATAGTTTCCCAAGGAGCATACTATGAAGGTGACTGTAGGAATGAGGTATGTAGCACTTTTTGTAGGACAAGTTTGCAAACTTAATTATTGGACTTTGCTTTGTCTGCAAGAAGTCTTATATAATAGTATTCATATGAAGTTCATTTATAACAGCTAAAATTAAAAATAATCCAGGACTGGAACCTGTAGTTCAGTGGTTAGGGCACCAGCCACATGCACTGGGGCTGGCAGATTTGAACCCAGTCTGGGCCAGCTAAAACAAACAAACAAAAAATAGCTGGGCATTGTGGCAGGCACCTGTAGTCCTAGCTACTAGGTAGGATGAGGCAAGAGAATCACTTAAGCCCAAGAGTTTGAGGTTGCTGTGAGCTATGACACCACAGCACTCTACCAAGCATGACAAAGTAAGACTCTGTCTCAAAAGAAAAAAAAATCCAGGTAGCCACCTGGTAGGACAGACACAGAAAAACAATATCACCTAAACATAATTTAAAATATTCTCAGATTTGGCTGGATGTTGTTGCTCACATCTATAATCCTGGCACTCTGGGAGGCCAAAGCAGCAGAATTCGTTGACCTCAGGAGTTTCAGACTAGCCTGAGCAAAAGTGAGACCATCTCTACTAAAAATAGAAAAGTTAGCTGGGCATGTGGCGAGGGCCTATAATTCCAGCTAGTATGGAGGCTGAGGCAAGAGGATCACTTGAACCCAGGAGTTTGAGTTTGCTGCAAATAAGGCTTATGCCATGGTACTGTAGCCTAGGCAACAGAGTGAGACTGTCTCAAAAAAGAAAAAAATTTTCAGGAATAAAAACAGCAAATTAATGAAATAGGTAAACACACGGATAAATATAATTATTTGCCATTAAAATAAAAATTTAAAAACAAGCTAAGGAAAAAAATCACATCACTGATGATTCCCTTCATATGTAGTTCTAAAAAAGGCAACATAATGAAAAAATTAATTAATTGATAAAACTAACCTAAAGTGATGGCAATATTCCATTTTGATAGTCATGTAGACTATATTCATTATCAAAGCTTATCAAACTGTAAATGTAAGATCTGGACAATTCACTATATGCAAATTACTACTTTTTAAATGTGAATTTTAATAGCTAACAAAAAAATAATATACCTGAAAGAACCAGACCAAATTTAAAAGTATTAGATATTAAGATGATTACT
Organism: Otolemur garnettii; assembly: GCF_000181295.1. NCBI lineage: Eukaryota > Metazoa > Chordata > Mammalia > Primates > Galagidae > Otolemur > Otolemur garnettii. The sequence goes on along the minus strand of NW_003852400.1, from coordinate 14,061,281 downwards.
AATAATGAACTATGTAAGGAAGAATAATGTAAGTCTCTTATTCTTATTTTTTTCCTGCTCATACATAAAAAAATCAAATTCTTGGCAATATTATCTTATATATTCCAAAATTAAATGTGCGAGCTGATCTCAGATTTCAGTGTGCCTCCTTTAGTAACAGGAAACCACAGTGCATGTGTGGTGGTTTCTAATTAATCTTTAACTGCTCCTCAGAACTTTTAAAATAGTTGCAGATACATAATTTCCTAGCCTTAAGCAAAGATGGCCATAGAAATAGTTTTTAATCTACTTATTAAATATTGTATGATGTATTATTCTTAGTACATGGTTTAAGAAATCTAATGAAATGGTTAAAATTGTACAAGGTTGGAAGAATAACAATTCCTCTTCCAATGCAAGTAAGTTTGGACGTATTATATAGAGGGATTTAAAGATTATAGCTTTATATGAGACCATCAGATGATTATAGATAATGCATGAATCTGAATAAAGACATTCTTATATAGAATTAGTAGTGCCATCTTTTATGCACCTCAAACAAACAAATGTTGTCTTGACTCTGTGATGCCATTACTATCATTACTATTATCCAATAAACAATTATTTGTTTCCAATCCTTCTCCCTTTTTATTCTTGTCTCTAATCCCACTGCTATCCTACTCATCATTGTAACATAGCACAATTCCTAGCTCAAGGTATGAATTTTTCATTTGATGCAATTGAATTTAAAAAATTAATCATTTTAAAGTTCTAGGTACAGCAGAATAAGGTTTTTTGAGGATAAAATACATTAGTATGGACCATAGAGAAAAACCAGTATGAAAGGATTTAGAGACTGTAGTGGTTTAGAAAAACCCTGGACATTGATATAGTAGGAAAGGAAACGCAATTTGTTCAGCAGAGTTGAATATGTTTTAAAAGGTAAATAATAATGTCCACTTTGAAGGTGAAAACCTACTTGTATGTACATAATTCCATTATATATTCTAGAAAAGAATTTGGAAAAAGCTATTGACTTGAATATCTGAACAGATGTCTAAGCATGCTTTCAAAAGCACAATCATTTTTAAGTAAACTATGGGAGGACCTAAAGATCTTCAAATGAATTATCAGTATTAAAACAGGAATCTAGAGAATAGGAACAGATTGATTCTCTTAAAGGGAAGCAAAGGTACAGTAATTTGTAAAAGAATTTGTTTTTATTCATTTATTTATTTACTTATTTTTTGAGATATGGTCTCCTTCTGTTGACCAGGATAGAGTACAGGGCATCATCCTAGCTCATTGCTATGTTAAACTAGATTCAAGTGTATCCTCCCGTCTCAGCTTCCTCTATAAGTGGGACTATAAGAAAACAATACCATGCCCTGCTAATTTTCCTATATTTTGTAGTGATGGGGTCTCAGACTCTTGTCCTCAAGTGATCATTCCAGCTTGGCCTCCCAAAGTGATAGGATTATAGGAGTGAGCCACCACACCCCATCTGGAAAGGATTTAACTAGCAATGGGCAACATTGAAAACTTATGTACATGTTTTGACTGAGGATAAACATTTTATGAGAAAAAATAGATAACATTGCTTCTTTAATTTTGTCAAATCTTAAGATTTTGTTATTCTTATCTGGAAATATCATTTTTCACAGCATAGACTGCACATTTCTAAAAGTTGACATTAATTAGGCTGAAGACATTTTTCAATTGACAGTTTTGAACTTTTTGGTTAACCATGAAATTAAATTTCAGGAATATAAAGTAGAATAATTTTGTCATAGAATTAATATAGTTTAACTTTTCTTTCAAAGTTTTTGTTAGTAATAGCAAACTGTTCATGCATCAAACTTTTACCAAATGACAGTCTATAATGTAAGAAATTTGAGGTCAAAAAATGTTTTTATTTTTATATCTTCAACAACAGTTCAAGATAACAAATTATGTATGTGTAAAACAAATTATTACAACTATATATAAAATAAATTATTTAATCCTTGGAAAATCCAATATAGGACATGATAACAAGCAATCTGCATTTCTTAATTACAAAAATATTTTACATGTGCAGAACTAAGTACAATTTAAGGTTAGCTTTTGTATAGTTAATATCATTTATTGAAGACAAACAAAAACTGATTTGACAACAATGGTGAAAATTAAATTTTTTATTCATTGATTTTTTTTTTTAATTCAAATATATCCTAATTGTTCTTAAAACCATGAAGGACATAGTAATAGGAAAAACTGAAGATTCTGTCCTCAAGGCGATTTTAATCTAGTAAGTACAGCAGATGCTATGTCAATTTTGGAGATGAAAACAAATAAAAATAAAATCAGATGTTAAGAATGTGGAGTACAGAGCAAACTTTCTTTATATCTTAAATTTCACTCAGGCACAAGTCAATAAGCCAGCTACAGCCAGTATTTTATTAGAATCAAACTGATTTACATGCTTTTTATGACCACAGAAAGTTTGGCTCCTGAATGATTTAACGCCTTCTCAAACTTAGAAAAATATTTTGATAATGCCTGTATCTCTTTGAAGTGCTTTTTTTTTTTTTTTAAATTTCTGGCATTGGCATTTAAATGACAAATATAAGTATGATCAGAGATCATATACATAGTAAAGGCTTACTAAATCTTCAAACAAGCTGGTATAATGAAAAATATCACAAGTAAAATTACAAAAAGTAGATTTCTTCTCATCTTTCTTTCTTTTTTTTTTTTTTTTTTT